>NC_057800.1:700902211-701165981 GCF_018294505.1 Triticum aestivum
CTTTTGCGAAGAAATAAATTCTTTAATATTAGATTCAAAATCAGAGGGCATCTTATTATAATTTCCATAAGAGTTGTTGTAGGAATTCCCATAATTATTAGAAGGATTACTAGGATATGGCCTAGGATTAAAATTCCCTCTATAAGCGTTCTTACCAAAATTATTCCTACCAACAAAATTCACATCCATAGATTCATTATTATTCTCAATCAAAGTAGACAAAGGCATATCATTAGGATCAGAAGAAACACTCTTAGTAGCAAATAATTTCATAAGTTCATCCATCTTTCCACTCAACACATTAATTTCTTCTATCGCATGCACTTTTTTATTAGAAGTTCTTTCAGTATGCCATTGAGAATAATTAACCATAATATTATCTAGGAGCTTAGTAGCATCTCCTAAAGTGATTTCCATAAAAGTGCCTCCCGCGGCCGAATCTAAAAGATTTCTAGAAGCAAAATTCAATCCAGCATAAATTTTTTGTATAATTATCCACAAATTCAAACCATGAGTAGGGCAATTACGTATGATTAATTTCATTCTCTCCCAAGCTTTTGCAACATGTTCATGATCAAGTTGTTTAAAGTTCATTATATCATTTCTAAGAGAGATGATCTTAGCGGGAGGAAAATACTTAGAGATAAAAGCATCTTTGCATTTGTTCCATGAATCAATACTATTCTTAGGCAAAGATGAAAACCAAGCTTTAGCACAATCTCCAAGCGAAAAAGGAAATAGCTTCAATTTAACGACATCACTATTGACATCTTTTTTCTTTTGCATGCCACATAAATCAACGAAGCTATTCAGATGAGTAGTGGCATCTTCACTAGGAAGGCTGGCGAATTGATCTTTCTTAACAAGATTCAACGAAGCAGTATTAATTTCACAAGATTCAGCATCAGTAAGAGGAGCAATCGGAGTGCTAAGGAAATCATTATTATTGGTATTGGTGAAGTCACACAATTTGGTAGCATATTGAGCCATCACGACAAACAAGCAATCTAACACACGGGCAAACAAAAAGCAAGCGGAAAAAAAGAGGCAAATAGAGAGGGAGGATGGAGAGAGAGGGCGAATAAAACGACAAGGGTGAATTGGGGGAGAGGAAAACGAGAGGCAAATGGCAAATAATGTAATGCGAGAGATAGGGATTGTGATGAGTACTCGGTATATTGACTTTTTGCGTAGACTCCCCAGCAACGGCGCCAGAAATCCTTCTTGCTACGTCTTGAGCTTGCGTTGGTTTTCCCCGAAGAGGAAGGGATGATGCAGTAGAGTAGCGTAAGTATTTCCCTCAGTTTTTGAGAACCAAGGTATCAATCCAGTAGGAGCCCACGCTCAAGTCCCTCGTACCTGCACAAAGCGATAGCTACTCGCAACCAATGCGATTAGGGGTTGTCAAGCCCTTCACGGTCACTTACGAGAGTGAGATCTGATAGATAGAATATTTTTGGTATTTTTCATATAAAGATGCAAAGTAAAAAGTAAAAGCAAAGTAAATAGCAAAGCAATATAAAAGTGATGGAGATTGATATTGTGAGAATAGACCCGGGGGCCATAGGTTTCACTAGTGGCTTCTCTCAAGAGCATAAGTATTCTACGGTGGGTGAACAAATTACTGTTGAGCAATTGATAGAATTGTGCATAATTATGAGAATATCTAGACATGATCATGTATATAGGCATCACGTCTGTGACAAGTAAATCGAAACGATTCTGCATATACTACTATTACTCCACTCATCGACCGCTATCCAGCATGCATCTAGAGTATTAAGTTAAAAACAGAGTAACGCCTTAAGCAAGATGACATGATGTAGAGAGATAAATTCATGCAATATGAAATAAACCCCATCTTGTTATCCTCGATGGCAACGATACAATATGTGCCTTGCTGCCCCTTCTGTCACTGGGTAAGGACACCGCAAGATCGAACCCAAAGCTAAGCACTTCTCCCATGGCAAGAACTACCAATCTAGTTGGCCAAACCAAATGGATAATTCGAAGAGACTTGCAAAGAAAACCAATCATGCATAAAAGAATTCAGAGAAGATTCAAATATTATTCATAGATAGACTTGATCATAAACCCACAATTCATTGGTCTCAGCAAACACACCGCAAAAAGAAGATTACATCGAATAGATCTCCATGAGAGAGGCGGAGAACTTTGTATTGAGATTCAAAGAGAGAGAAGAAGCCATCTAGCTACTAACTATGGACCTGAAGGTCTGAGGTAAACTACTCACACTTCCTCGGAGGGGCTAGGATGATGTAGAAGCCCTCCGTGATGACGACCCTCTTCCGGCGGAGCTCCGGAACAGGCCCTAAGATGGGATCTCGTGGATACAGAAAGTTGCGGCGGTGGAATTAGGGTTTTGGCTCCTGTTCTGATCGTTTGGGGGTACATGTGTATATATAGGAGGAAGGAGTATGTCGGTGGAGCACCGAGGGGCCCACGAGGCATTGGGGCGCGCCCTAGGGGGGCCGCCCCCCACCCTCGTGACCACCTCTTTGATCCCTTGCAGTAGGGTCCAAGTCTCCTGGATCACGTTCGGTGAGAAAATCACGTTTTCGAAGATTTTATTCCGTTTGGACTCCGTTTGATATTCTATTTATCCAAAACACTGAAATAGGCAAAAAAACAGCAATTCTGGCCTGGGCCTCCGATTAATAGGTTAGTCCCAAAAATAATATAAAAGTGGAAAATAAAGCCCAATATAGTCCAAAACAGTAGATAATATAGCATGGAGCAATCAAAAATTATAGATACGTTGGAGACGTATCATTGCCAAATAATGCATAGGTAATTATTATGGAGAAGCGCCAATTTTATAAAAGGTTTAGGTGCACTAAAATATTTAAAACAGCAGCAAAACATTTAACTAACTACCCTTTTCAATTTGATAAAATATTAAACTATTTGTTTTATTGCCAAAAACTTTTGGAGCAGTGGCACACTTATTAAAACTAAATTAGGAACCAGTGGTGTAGTTTATAAAACCAAATTCAAAAGGAAACTTAAATAAAAACAATAAAACAGAAATATAAAATAAAACAAAAATAAAAGGAAAGGAAAACAACTTTACCCCTCCCCACCGACTGGGTCTTGGCCTAGTTGGTCGTGTGGCCGAGTGGCCTGCCGGCCCACCCCCTGGCCTACTTAGGCCACCCCCACTCCCTAAACCCTAATCCACCCACTACCCCACCCCCTCTCTCCCATGTTCCCGTCTGGATCGGATCGGACACCAGGGCCAACCCCGACGCTCGCCCCTGCGTCCCCGTTGCCGATCCCGCCACCTCACTGACCACTGACGCCCGTCGCCTCCCCGACCAGAGGCGGCGCCCCGCCACTTCGACGTCGTCGACCGGGGCCTCGTCGCCCCATCCACGACCGCGCCGTTGCCGGATCCCGCTGGACTGCCTCCTCTCCGTCGCCGGTGCCGCCTCGCCGGACCTCCTTGGCTCCTCCCTGAGCCCACCCCGGTCCTCCTCTCCCGTCGCCTCGTAGCACCTGGCCGCGCCCCGTGCGCGCTCACCGTAGCCGCCGCCCGGTTCGGTCCCCGCTCTGGCTACTCGCTCCCCTTGCATGCTGCATCTCCTGCTGCTGCCGCACTTGCCCTGCTACCCCGCTCATGCCCCCGGTCGCGTCCAAGCTCGTCGCCTGCGTCGTCCCGCTGCCCCGCGCTCTGGCCGCACCTGGCCTTGCCCTCCTCGCCGCTGCTCCGCCCGGTCATCGCGACCTCGCCCCGCCCGACGTGTCACCTCGTGCGCTCGCGCCCGTGCTGTGGCTGGCTGCTGCGTTGCTGCCGCTCCACGGCGGCCCCGCACGGCGTTCGCCGCTCGCCCCGCCTCCGCCCATCGTGGCCCTCGTGCCCCGCTACGGCAACCCCCATCGTGGCCACAGCCACGCCCCGCCCCGGGCAGGCTACGGGCGCCCGTTGCCCGTTACACCCGCGCTCGCTGCCCGTTAAGCCGCAGCCGCCCCGGTTGGCCCCTAGGGCAAATGACAAGGGGGCCCCAGCGCCCGAGAACGATTTAAAAAAATAATACTAAATAAAATTAAATACTAAATAATCAATTAACTAACTAAATAATTAACTTAATTAATTCTATTTAAATTAACTAATTAAGATTAATTAACATAATAACTAATTAACCTAATTAACAACTATTAAATAATTAGACAGTTAATGACAAGCAGGACCCACACGTCAGTTTGACCAGTCAACACCTCTGTTGACTGCTGACGTTATGATGACATCAGCGAACACTATTGTGGATAATGTTGAATTAAATAAATTAAATAAAATCTAAAAATGATTTAAAACTTTAGAAAATCATATAAAATAAATCGTAGCTCAGATGAAAATATTTTCTACATGAAAGTTGCTCAGAACGACGAGACGAACCCGGATACGTAGCCCGTTCGTCCGCCACGCATCCCTAGCATAGCGAACACGCAACTTTCCCCCTCCGGTTTATCTGTCCGGAAACGCGAAACACCGGGGATATTTTCTCGGATGTTTCCCCCTTCACCGGTACCACCTCATACCGCGTTAGGGCACCCCTAGCACCGCTACTTGTCATGTCATGCATCGCTATGCATCTGTTTGCTTAATATTTATTGTTTCTCCCCCTCTTCTCTCGCTAGACACCGAGACCGATGCCACTGCTACCCAGTACGACTACGGTGTTGACGACCCCTCTCTCTTGCCAGAGCAACCAGGCAAGCCCCCCCTGATCACCAGATATCGCCTACTCTTCTCTATACTGCTTGCATTATAGTAGTGTAGCATGTTACTACTTTCCGTTAATCCTATTTTGATGCATAGCCTGTCATTGTTGCTACAACTGTTAATACCTTACCTGCAATCCTAAATGCTTAGTATAGGATGCTAGTTTATCGTCAGTGGCCCTACATTCTTGTCTATCTGCCGTGCTATACTATCAGGCCGTGATCACTCGGGAGGTGATCACGGGTATTTACATACATATATACATACTATACAGGTGGTGACTAAAGTCGGGTCGGCTCGTTGAGTACCCGCAAGTGATTCTGATGAGGGGGCTGAAAGGACAGGTGGCTCCATCCCGGTAGAGGTGGGCCTGGGTTCCTGACGACCCCTGACTGTTACTTTGTGGCGGAGCGACATGGCAGGTTGAGACCACCTAGGAGAGAGGTGGGCCTGGCCCTGGTCGGCGTTCGCGGTTACTTCAAAATAACACACTTAACGAGATCTGGGTATTTGATCCGAGTCTTGCTACTGGCCTATACACACTAACCAACTACGTGGGGACTGTTATGGGCACTCGACATCGTGGTATCAGCCGAAGCCTTTGTGACGTTAGCGACTGAGCGGCGCGCGCCGAGTTGGAACGCGTAACGTAACTTCCTTTGTAATGGAGGTTGCCAGGTCTGCTCACGGCCGCGTACGCAACGTGCAGGTGTGCAATGGGCGATGGGCCCAGACCCCTGCGCCATAGGATTTAGACCGGTGTGCTGACCTCTCTTTTGTGCCTAGGTAGGGCTGCGACGTGTTGATCTTCCGAGGCCGGGCATGACCCCGACAAGTGTGTCCGGACAAAGGGGATCGAGCATGTTGGGAAATGTGGTGCACCCCTGCAGGGAAGTTTATCTATTCGAATAGTCATGATCTTCGGTAACATGACAACTTGGAGTTGTACCTTGACCTTATGACAACTCGAACCGGATACTTAATAAAACACACCCTTCCAAGTGCCAGATACAACCCAGTGATCGCTCTCTAACAGGGCGACGAGGAGAGGATCACCGGGTAGGATTATGCTATGCGATGATACTTGGTGAACTTATCGTCGACTTTCTTCTACATGCTGCAAGATGGAGGTTGCCAGAAGCATAGTCTTTGATAGGACTAGCTATCCCCCCTCTTATTCCGGCATTCTGCAGTTCAGTCCACATATGATACCTCTTTTCCATTTGATACCAATGCATACATATGTAGTGTAGCTCCTTGCTTGCGAGTACTTTGGATGAGTACTCATGGTTGCTTTGCTCCCCCTTTTTCCCCTTTCTATACTCGATTGCTATGACCAGACGATGGAGCCCAGGAGCCAGACGCCACCATCGACGACGACTCCTACTACACTGGAGGTGCCTACTACTACGTGCAGCCCGCTGACGACGACCAGGAGTAGATTAGGAGGATCCCAGGCAGGTGGCCTTCGCCTCTTTCGATCTGTATCCCAGTTTGTGCTAGCCTTCTTAAGGAAAACTTGTTTAACTTATGTCTGTACTCAGATATTGTTGCTTCTGCTGACTCGTCTATGATCGAGCTCTTGTATTCGAGCCCTCGAGCCCCCTGGCTTGTAATATGATGCTTGTATGACTTATTTTATTTGTAGAGTTGTGTTGTGATATCTTCCCGTGAGTCCCTGATCTTGATCATACACATTTGCGTGAATGATTAGTGTACGGTCAAATCGGGGGCGTCACACAAGGCCTAGGGTTCATACTTTCACTACTGCAAGTTCTCTCAACAGTAATAACATAATTGGATCATATAACTATCCCTCAACATGCAACAAAGAGTCACTCCAAAGTCACTAATAGCGGAGAACGAACGAAGAGATTATGGTAGGGTACGAAACCACCTCAAAGTTATTCTTTCTGATTGATCTATTCAAGAGTCCATAGTAAAATAACACGAAGCTATTCTTTCCGTTCAATCTATCCTAGAGTTCGTACTAGAATAACACCTTAAAACACAAATCAACCAAAACCCTAATGTCACCTAGATACTTCAATGTCACCTCAAGTATCCATGGGTATGATTGTACGATATGCATCACACAATCTCAGATTCATCTATTCAACCAACACAAAGAACTTCAAAGAGTGCCCCAAAGTTTCTACCGAAGAGTCAAGACGAAAACGTGTGCCAACCCCTATGCATAAGTTCACGAGGTCACGGAACTCACAAGTTGATCACCAAAACATACATCAAGTGGATCACATGATATCCCATTGTCACCACAGATAAGCACGTGCAAGACATACATCAAGTGTTCTCAAATCCTTAAAGACTCAATCCGATAAGATAACTTCAAAGGAAAACTCAATTCACCACAAGAGATTAGAGGGGGAGAAACATCATAAGATCCAACTATCATAACAAAGCTCGCGATACATTAAGATCGTACCACCTCAAGAACACGAGAGAGAGATCAAACACATAGCTACTGGTAATACCCTCAGCCCCGAGGGTGAACTACCCCCTCCTCGTCATGGAGAGTGCTGGGATGATGAAGATGGCCACCGGAGAGGGATTCCCCCCTCCGGCAGGGTGCCGGAACAGGTCTAGATTGGTTTTCGGTGGCTACGGAGGCTTCTGGCGGCGGAACTCCCGATCTATTCTGCTTCTCGATGTTTTTAGGGTATATGGACATATATAGACGAAAGAAGTCGGTCAGGGGAACCACGAGGGGCCCACGAGGGTGGGGGCGTGCCTAGGAGGGTAGGGCGCACCTCCCTGCCTCGTGGCTTCCTCGAAGCTTCCCTGACGTCTACTATAGGTCTCCTGGATTGCTTCCGTTTCAAAAATAACTCTCCCCAAGGTTTCATTCCGTTTGGACTCTGTTTGATATTCCTTTTATTTGAAACACTGAAATAGGCAAGAAAACAACAATTTGGGTTGGGCCTCCGGTTAATAGGTTAGTCCTAAAAATAATATAAAAGTGTTTAGTAAAGCCCATAAACATCCAAAACAGATAATATAATAGCATGAATACTTCATAAATTATAGATACGTTGGAGACGTATCACCTAACAAAGGATAACCATCTACGGCTTTCTCACTTCGGACTAGAGGATATCCGGGCCAGGCACGAAGTTTGGATCGCAATCGGCCTGCCTCCGGATTCACTAGAGGTGGCAGAGGAGGAAGGGCACTAGTAGAAAATAGGACTTTGGTCACAGCGCAATATACACATTAGTCCCGGTTGCATTACAAAACCAGGACTAATGTGAGCATTAGTCCCGGTTCGAGTGGCTAAAGGCATTAGTCCCGGTTCATATGGGCCCTTTAGTCCCGGTTTGAGACACGAACCGGGACTAAAGCACATCGCACCCTTTAGTCCCGGTTTGTGTCTCAAACCGGGACTAAAGGGCACCATTTCTCAAACTCTACCCCCCTCCCCCCGTTGTATCGCGATTTTAGTTTTCAAAAAAACAAAAGAAAATGATAAAAACTTCAAAAAATAAAATCCTTCGATATGTAATTATATTACTACATCTACTAGTTAGGAAAATTAAAAAACTTAAATTTGGACATGTTTTGCAAAAAAGTGTTATGAAAAAGTAAAACGGCTATAGCTTTTGCATACGATGTCGGAAAAAACGTATAATATATCAAAATGTTCAGCACGAAAATCCGCATCTACGACCTGTTTGCAAATTTTTAGAATCCTCAAATTCTTAAAGGAAAAAAATGCTCAAATTTTAGTTTTTCTGAATTTTGGTTAAATCAGGTTAAACTATGCTCAAACTACTTATTAAAGAAGTATTAGTGTTACTAAATAATTATTCAAGAATATTACTGTTACTAAATAATTATTTCATTTTTTTGAATTTTGGTCAAATCTGATCAAACTGTGGTCAAACAATGGTCAAACTACTTATTCAAGAAATATTAGTGTTACTAAATAATTATTGTTTTTTAGAATAATAGTTTCAAACTCAAACAGTGAAACGTGTGACTTCATGCATGCTTAAGCTAAACTCCTGAGGGTTAATACGATTGACATCTTACTATTGTTAGGAAAACAACAAGTGCAGACTTGAAAACGAGGGGGGATAGAACCCGGAAGTTAAGCGTGCTCAGGCTGGAGTAGTGAGAGGATGGGTGATCGGCCGGGAAGTTGGATGATTTGGAATGATGAGGGGTGATTAGAGATTAGAGGTTAAATTGAGCAGTGATGAGGGGTGATTAGAGATTAAATTGTAAAATAATTCAGAAATTTGAAAATAAAAAAATAAAAAAAAAATCGTAAAATTTCCTTTAGTCCCGGTTGGACAGCGGCCACGTGAAGGGCCTTTAGTCCCGGTTCGTAACAGAACCGGGACTAAAGGGAGGAGGGAGGGGGGGGGGGCGACTTTAGTACCGACCCTTTAGTCCCGCTTTCAGGACCGGGACTAAATGCCCTCTAGAACCGGGACTAATGCGCCTTTTTCTACTAGTGAAGGCCAAAAGCGAGGCTAATCCGGTGCCTCCGGCTGCAGCCTTCGCCATGGGCGACGCGCTGGAGGAGTTCGAGGTGGCTCAAGTGTAGGAGCCGGTGGAGTAGGAGCCCATCCTCGAAGCCATCCAGTCCGAGACGAAGGTGGAGGCCAACCGCCGCATCCTCCGCGAGGCGGACACGGAGTTCAAGGAGATCTTTGGCGACGAGGAGGAAAGGAGGAGGAGGAGCCGCCAATGACCATGAGGCCAACCGCTCTGGCATGAACTTCACCAACATCTTCAACGAGGAGAACGCATGCCGTTGCATGTTTTTTGTATGGATCATGATATGGATACTATGGTTGTGGGAGACCAAATATGGGGTGACCGGTCACTGTCCGTGGACGCGCCCCGCCGCGTGTGCGACATTCGACAACTCGAGATAGCTATGTGTGATTGTACACGATGCTTAAAACGATGATAGTGGCATTTGGAAACGTATTTTAGGGACCAGCAAAAACTGAAGTTAAACAAAAACATATATATGTGGGGTCTTAGATAAACCTACATGTGGAGTAGAATATACATGTGAGACAACAGAATGCAATCAATACTATACGTACGTAGAACTTAAACAACAATGTCTTGATAAATTCTATGGGCAGGTTTGTGCAGGCATCATAATAAGCTGCAACAGCGAGGCTGCATCAATTAAATCTCGTCATCTGCCACTGCTGGCCCAGGACACATCGCTGCAAACAACATTGGTCGACGACGAGCTGTAGCCATGTGATCCAGGGGAGACGTCGGGCGGCGGCCGTGACAGGGCCGGCAGCGCCACGTCCTCGGACTGCAGGGCGCTCATGGCCTGCTCGACGGACGACCGCGCGCTGGGGCGCGGGTGCGTGCACCAGAGCCCGACGAGCAGTGTGCGGCACGGTTGCCACCTGCAGCCGTGCCCGTCGTCGTGCTGCTCGTCTCCCTTGAGCCTCCCATCCACCGCTTGGACGACGGCGCCCTTCTCATGCAGCTCCCAGATCCACTTGAGCAGCGGGATGGCCTTGTCAGATGATTGTTCCGCCTCCATCTGCGGCCGCTGGCCCGACACAATCTCCAGCAGGACGATGCCGAAGCTGTAGACGTCGGACTCAGCGCTCGGCCGACGCATGCGGATGAACTCCGGGTCTATGTATCCCAAGGTGCCCATGACTGCTCGTCCGAGGCCCGGCTCCATGCTCCACCAGTCTCGTCAGCCCGAAATCCGCTAGTTTGGTGCCGCGTGACGAGTCGAAAAGTATGTTGCTGGGCTTGATATCGCCATGCAGCACGCACTGATCCTACTTCGTGTGGAGATAGCGCAGTGCAGATCCCAGACCAAGGATAATCTTGTATCTGCATCCGTGCGTGTTATTAATTCAACCAAAAGAATATGGGCACTACTCTACGCCGGCGCACCGGCGGAACGGTTTGGCCGGTTGACCTGCTCACCTTTTGGTGGCTCTGGTGGTCAAATCGCAACAAGCTAAGGGAGGGGGAGCTGCCGACGCCGGGCAAGGAGATTGCTAGGAGGACCAGAAGCAATGTCCTCGAGTATATCGAAATCCTTAGCCCTCAACTGGAGAAGAAAGTGGTGGACAAATGGAGCCCTCCTGCGGGTGATATGGTGAAAATTAACATTGATGGTTCTTTTCTCCCAGGGACAAACCAAGCAGGCTGGGGCGTGGTGGCGAGAACTTCAGAAGGCAAGATCATCCGTGCCCGTGCTGGCTGCCAGGCAAATGTCAATGATCCATTTGTAGCTGAAGCTTTTGCAATGTCTCAGGCCGTCTCGCTTGCTGCCGATCTTGGTCTTATTCGGGTGGAATTCCAGACGGATTCGCAACTGCTATTCGAAGCACCTGTAATGCAGAAGGCGGGTTCGTCGGCATATGCAGCAGTGATAGAGGACACTAAATACCGGTTGAAATTGTGGTTTTCCTATCATGTAATTTCCGTCTGTAGGCGCGCTGCTAACACTGTAGCCCACGAGTTAGCCGCAGTCGGTCGTCTGTATGACCCGAACCTATATGTTGAATGGGAGGATGATGTACCAACCTGTGTGGCTGAATGTGCAATGGGCGATCTGCCCAAGCACCGTTAAATTATAAAGCTATTGCTTTGCCTTTAAAAAAAATTGCTAGCCATCAAATGTGTCTCCTCGCTTTTTCCTTCTCAACCGCCTTCCTGAAAAAACTGCAGGGCTGCACATCGGAGCGAGAGGACACTGCAGCGCTGTCAACCCCTACGAGCGACCGAGTCCGAAGCACCGCCACACACCCCGGGCTCGCCGCCGCTCGCCACCCTCACACAACCTTCTCATCACGCTTTGAAAAAAATTGACCCATGGAGCTTAGTTTGTAGCACGACTCCTCACCGGTTCCAGCATGAAAAATCCTCATCCGCGGGTTGCAGCCTCGCAACTGCTGTGGCGTCGTCGTCGTCGTCCCCGGGCAGCCGTTCGTCATCACAGCAGTGCTATCGGAGTCGCCGCGGGTCGCAGCTCGCCAAGAATGGACATAGCAAAAAAAAATTGCCAGTCAGAGCAAAAATCACGATGCATGCAGCAAAAATCATGTCGCCGCCATGAATTATTACAGCTCTGCCGTGAATGGACGTAGCAAAATAATTCGTCGGACGTAGCAAAAATCCATGACAGTTGCAACAAAAAATCGTCGTCATTGTCGCGGGGTCGCAACTCAGAGCATCTCCAGCCGCACCCCCAACAAGCCCCCCCCCCTCCCGGGAGATTTTTTTGGCCGCCGGCGCCGAAAAATCGGCCCAGTCGCACCCTCAAAGGCCCTTTTTCGCCGGCTTGGGCCGAAATTAGCGCCGGCTGACCCAGGCCAAACCCGGCGCGTTGGGGGAGGGGGTGCTTGGGGCGCCAGCCGAATCATTTTTGGCGCGAAAATCGGTGGGCCCTCCTTGGCAGCGACTCGGCTGTTCTCGTTGCTTCGTCGTCCTCATCACCTCGGTTTCCCACGGGGAATCAATGCCAAAGCTGCCGCCTCTGCCTGGCTCGTCAGGCCGAAGGTGGAGTCCAGCCTCCCCGCGGAGTACGAGTCCATAGCCCGGTCTGGCTTCTCCGACGAGGCCGCCCTAAAGTGGGCGCGGGACGACTACCTCCGCGACGAGATGGTCCGGCAATGCCAAACCCTGCAGGAGATAACCGCCCGCCAGCGTGGGCGCGAGGACGAGAACGGCGTGGTGATCCTCGACAGCGACGAGGACGAGGACGCCCCCGGACCGTCCAACCCACCCCGCGTCGGCGACCCTAGGCAGGGGAGCAGCAGGGACGACGGCTGCGGAGGAGGCGACGACGACGACGATGGCGACTACACGCAGTTCTACAGGCTCATCGGCATGTAGAGCTTCAGGACGGCGGGCGGCGAGGAACGGCGAGGGCGACGGCGGGTCTAGTAGTGTCTTTTTTTTGTAAAATATTTGATGAACTCGCTGAAGTTTGGTTAAATTTGCGCCTTGTTTGTGCGAATATGGGACCGGATTTTGTTAAAAAAAACAAAATGCAACATAGGGGCGGCGACTGGGGAGCATCACATCCCAACACGCGGTTTAGCACCAGTTCACCCCCAGGCGGTGATTTTACGCGCCTCCTGGGGGGTTAATGGCTGGAGATGCTCTCAGCCATGAATGAATGTAGCAAAAAAACCTAACCGGTTGTAGCAAAATCTGGTGATGGTGGCAGCAAAAATCATCGTCTCCGTTTGATTCCAGCAAAAATGTTTATCAGTTGTAGCATCCCTCATCACCGGATGTAGCATCTCGCGCAGCGGTTGCAGCATTCGATAAAAACGGTGAAGCTCTGTATCACTGTATGGGCACATCCATGGTGATTGTTGCATCGATGTCTCCAGTGCGTCGTGCACGGCCTCTATGCAGATGTCCCCGCCGTTGTCTTCTCCACCCCCGCTGTAGCTCGCCCTACCAGCAAGGGCTCGTCATGCCTGCACGCTGCGTGTGGCGGCGGAGATGCATATAAGGAGCAGTTGCCCCGTGTTGTGGGGAAGAAGAAGACGACGTGAAGAAAACGATTTGATTGAGGAGCGTTCTCACGACCCACGATCGAGAGCGATCGTAAGGCTAGCGAGCACCCGGCCCAATCTTGGGCCGGCAGTCCGGCCACAAACGTTTACCAAATAACATCTATCGACGTACTACTGATCAATTATTTTGTTGCGTACGTGCGTGCGTATCTCTGTGGCCAAGTAAAGGCATGTACAATAATTAAGAAGATAGTTTTATCTTAAGTTTTGCATGTAATTTAGAGATGACAAAAAAAAATGTCTACAATAGGTCATCTCTTAGCCTTATCTTTAATAACTAGCAATTCCTAAAAATGTGATAAGACATATTGTGCTAAGAGATCATCTCTTGTCTTATCTTAAATAAGAGAAGACAAGCCTTCTCTTATGAGTTCTCTCTCCTTCACCTTATTATTTATCCTACGTAGCACTCCTAAGATAACATCATTGTACATGCCCTAAGCAGCAGAGTGGTGATGTATATGTGTCGGTCAAGGCTGCCTTCCGACACAAGTTCGTAGACGAGCAAGAGCCCTCTGCGGCTATCGCTCCAGCCCAGTAGCTGCACGAGGTTCCGGTGCCGCAGCCGGCTGATGATCTTCACCTCCGAGTCGAACTCTCTCCTACCCTCCCATGTATTCACTGGTGTCAATTGACACCAGTGCCTTCTGGCTTTTCAGCTAATAGTATTAACAAAAACTATATGACCCCAGCGCAAAAATTCCATTGACCCCAGCCCAGCAGCAGACCAGCTAATCCCTAAAGCCTTAGCCCATAAAATCCATTAAGTTCCAAAAGAAATCAACAGCCTGCGGCAGCAAACAACAATACAAGGCCAGGCCCAATGCGTACGCACTATGTATCAATTAATCGATGTACGCTATCCGGCTGCTATACGCGTACGCGAACAGACAGACGCCCTCGTCTCTTCGCCTCCTCATTTCGAACCCTAATTCCGCAGCCGCCGCAGCGAATCGGCGACGAACAACGGCGAACTCAACACCGTTTCATCGGGTGAATGTTGACATCGGCTGACCGTCCGCCAGTGCATAATCTTTAATTTGCAAGTGTTGGCTCTTCCAATCCCAGGTAATTTGCATCTTCTCTCTCGCCTCTCGATCTCTAGACTGTCTACAGACTACGATTCTACAGGTGCATTGCTTTCATGATGGCTATTGGCTAAGTAATTTTTTTAGTTTATTTTCTTTGATTTGCCCAGGACCAAGAAGATATGGATAATTTTTTGTTGAAAAGGAAACGACCAGCACTAGATAGTAATGTGGCAGGGCCTTCAAGGCCAGTTAGACCAGCACTTGATTTGCTATGTGGAGAAAGACATATTTTCTACAATAACGAATGACGATGTGATTGATCTATTTAAGAAGATGAAAGATCGAGAAGGAAAGTTATGAAATGTGAGTCTCGTATCACTTTTTTTTCCTTAACGATACTTATTTTTTGCACTATTTCTTTCTTACTATTGTTGTGAATATAATATGTTCTTTTGTTCATCCTTTACAGAAAGTTACGAATGAAACGTTCCAAAGTCATTCTTTTGCCTATTATTTCCGGAATATGTAAAGAAGTGTTATTTTATGACTTTGCTCAGCCAATACTCGCTACTCGGTATGATTTTTTTAGATGTAATAATAATATCACCTACATATTGTTGCTTTTTATATCGCTCTCGGCCATTATCTATGTTGTTGCACCACTATAATTTCTGCTAGCGGCTTAGCCTGGGAAGCGGTTGACACCAATACCCATTTTTTCTAGCTTCGTCCCTGCCTACCCTGCGCAGACGATTCCATGGAGAGTTTATGGCTAACTACGGGGCGATCTTGGTCGCTAAGGCTGCCTCGATAGACGTTGCCGAAGCCCCCTCGCCCGAGCTTCTCCTCGTCGGCGAAGTCCTTGGTTGCAGCGGCGAGCTCGCCGTAGCGGTACCATCTGGGGCCTACCCCTCTCTCGAACTCTGCTTGCTCATGCTCCTCGTCGTCGGAATCATGTAGCCTCTGCCACATGCGTCGCCGACGGACTAGGATGACAGCGACGGCGCAGAGCAACGCAACAAAAGCTACTACTGCGGATGACACTATCACGGCCACTAGTCGTCGCCATCGTGAACTGGTACCGGCGCGATCTAGAGTGGAGGTAAACGACCAAGACAGAACCTGATGCAGCTCGATGCACATACCCGTTGCCGCCGAGAAGCCAACCGCAACGTCCTGGGGCAAGGCCGTGGTCATGTCCACCGTCCATTTTACGTTGTACGGCTCGTCGCCCTCCATCTGGAGACGGGCGGCGAGAACACCCGTCTCGGCGTCGTAGCTGACCTCGGCGGCCATGATGGCGTCATCGGTGATCATGCTCCTGGTCACGTTCGTGTAGGCCTTGGACTTGATGGAGTTGACGTCTATACCAACACGACTGTTGCTCGCGTCGAAGTCACCGAGGACGGTGTCGAACTCCACCGCCACCACGCGGTCGTCGCCGGTGGTGCTGATGTTGTTGCTGTCATTGAAGAGAGCGAGGTTCTTGCCATAGCTGTTGGGGGGAGCTTCGACGGGTAGGGCGACAGGAAGAAAGCCATGCCGTCGCCCTTACATCGGTCGCGCAGCTGGACCTGGTTCATCTCGCTTTCAGGCCTGATCTGGAACGTGAAGTTGGAGGAGAAGCTGGCCACCTCACCGGTGGCCTTGTCCCAGAGCGGCACCGGACGCGTGTATGACGCCCGGCCCACGCTAAAGAAGTCGTGGATCTCGTTCCTCGTGAGCTCGATCACGCCGGAGTCCATGAGCGTGTCATGCTCGCACCTGAGCTCCGTGTTGCAGAGGTCCCCGGAGGTGGAGAAGTTGAAGCTAAAGGAGAGCGCGGTAGCGAGAGGTGCACTACTGGTTACCAACAGCAGCGAGTAGCAGAGAGAGATGGGCACGGAGAGAAGAGGTTGGTGAGGGCTCCATATTGCAGCCATTGTTGCTGTTTGGATCGGGAATGGGAACTGGGGAGACGGGAAGCGATGGATTACCTAGCTTTGGTTTTAATGGCACCTCGCCCGGCCAGTTTCAGGAGTTGCATTGCACCACGCAGGAAATTTGCCTGAAAGTTATGTTTACATCAATCACCTTTTCTTTTGGTAGTGATTGACTAATACACATATCATAAAACTGTGCTACCAGCTACAATACCAAATACACATAGTACATAACGATATGTTTTAGGGAAATTATCCTAATCAACCGGCTGATCCAGCAATTGCATCCGCTGCCTCCGTCATCGGACACGTGTCCCTGGCAAACAATTATAGCATCGCACGGTCATATCCTTATCTACTCTTTTTGGTTCTCATCCACTCGTTACTTTCCCCACCGAACGCAACTCCGGCGTCTTCCTCAATCTGTCTCGCGTTTTCTCTCTCACAGCATTGCTCCGCGTACTGACGCACCACGCCAAGCTGGTCGTTGCTCCCGCTTTGTCGCGTGCCGCCGCCACCGCAAGGACTGCTGCAGGCCACAACTCTTTTTGTTTCTGAGATCTCCATCCATGGCGCTCTAAACGTCGCCGTCGCCCGTCGAGCTGCAAGTCCTTCTCTCCTGATTGTCCTCTCCAACTACTCCTCTCCCCGCCTCCCTATGCCCGCATGGGTTCTGCTGCAGAAATTTAAATGCGGCAGAGATCTTATTTTAATTTTTGTAACAAGGGACTTGTTGCAGAAAATAGGACGCAACGGGAGATGTTGTTGTAATTTTGACAACAAGGATCTTGTTGCAGAAAATTAGACGCGTGAAAGATGTACAGAAAATTAGACGCTTGTTTCTGCAACTCGACTGTTGTTTCAGGAAATTTATAAAAGATGAGGTTTCGCAACAAGGTCTTGTTGCAGGAAATCAGAGAAGACTAGATCTTGCAACAAGAGCATTGTTGCAGGAAATTAGAGAGGAGGATTGAACGGCTCGCGTCACGCATTGAATGGCTCGCGAGACGCTTGTTTCTGCAACTTAATCGTTGTTTCAGTAATTAGTGGGTCGGGGGAGGAGACCGAGCCGCGCGCCAGAATAGATCGGACGGCTACGCGCGCGTACATCGAACAGCCGTCGAGGTGGCGGATGTGTCATACAGATCATCTGGCGGACGCATAGCGTCTCCCTATGTTTTATATAAAAAAAATCTTACGAGATGACTAATTTGGTGTTCTAGACGGCAATATATATATTTCTGTATATTTGATCAAACTTAATGAATTTTGAGTTAGGATAAAGCTAAAGCTTAAATGGTTTAGAACAAAGAGAGCATCTCTTCTATATGCCTCCTAGTTTTGAATTTTCATTTTCTATCTATGTTATGTTGGTGCCTCGGTTTCCACTATTCAATATCCTACTAAAAAACCCGTTAAAGGCGACAGAGGCGGTGGCCATGCTTACAGGACGTCAGCGGGATAGATCGGTTCATCGTGCACTAGTAGAGGAGATTCGCAGCATGGCTAGTCTCGCTACTAGGGAAATCTCTTTTATTCACTGTAGCCGTTCTCAGAATATTGTTAGTCATGAGCTGGCCGTTTATGGCCATAACACCCCGCGTACAGCACTATGGCTTGCTGCCGGTATGGACTTTGTTGTAAACCTGGTTGCGGCTGAAGCCCCCGTGAGCTTAATGGAGATTTCTTTTCACCCCGAAAAAAAAACCCGTTAAAGGAGACAGAGAGAACTCGATCATCTTTTCTCAAGAGACAACCGATGCACACAAACAAGCATAACATAGTAGGTCTAATCCAACTCGCTGTGTACAACGGCAAATAATCATAAATACTGAAATGGATGGGAGGATCAATACAAATCCAATAGTATGGCCAACTTTGATATTGATAGCAACATCCTTGTCATGAAAAATTGGACCAAATTTTCCGGAGAAAATTTCAAAGCTTTTAATGGTCTGATTCAAGGGCAAGTCTAGTTGGGACACTCCCCACCATTGCCATATGGTGTGGCATCTTTTAGTGGTCATTTTCCTCCAAAAAGAGATTGGATGCATGCAGAATTGAACACATCAGCATGAATTGCTAAATCCAAAATGATTTAGGTAATCTGATTAGCGATTCATCTTCACCATTGTGTTCATCTCAATGAGGGTTTGAAAACAACATCTCATGTTGTTATGTTTTGACAAAAAAATCGTCATCATCATTTGCCAAATTATAGAACCATGGTTGTCACATTAACAGAAACAATTGAGGCAATAATATTGTCCATGGGTATTAGAGAAAAATAAGAACACATTTGGTGGTTTAGTGGGACCCAAACTTTATCGTAGTGAGATAGATGGAGAGCTGACATTTTTATCCATTAGTATTTTGGTCATATAACATTGTAAACGGACTTTGAGCTAATAGTTATGGCGTCTAGTGGCACTTTTTAGCATGCGCCTAACAGAGGGGTGGCATTTTCGAGCAGTTGAAACTTTTAATGGCAAAAACGAGTAGTGGGACGGAACTAGTGGCATAAATGATAAAACCCTTTTTAATTAGAGAATATGCATGTATGGTGGTGGTCCGATAACAAAATCTTATGCATTTGCGTTAACTACAATAAGCTGCATTTTGGGCCCATCCCAAATTTGTTTACAACTAATACATAATATAAAAGTTAAATTGACATCACTCGAACAAACTTAACATTTGGATCCTCAATTTATCCGTGTTTAGGATCCGTCCCACATCCTTGTAGTTCAGACCGATCAATTTAGCCCGCTGTACTACAATTTAATTAAGCACATGACGCCTTTTTTTAGAGAAAAACACATGACGCCTTTACTTGATAAAAGCCCAAAAAACAAGCAATAAATACTGAAAATGGATGGGAAATTCTTAGTGGCCAAACATCATGATGCCTATATATATATATATGATCGACAAGCTTGGCCAACCTGGAAATTCTTAGCAACATCCTTGTCATTTGTAAAATGGACCGGGTAGATTTCAAAGCTCTATTTAATGTTTGATTTGATATTCGTACGTGGACCGGTCATTCAGTCCTTAAATATTAGCAGGCCTATTGCTGTGTCGAAATAGTCCAAAATAGAAGATGTAAAAGAAAATTGATGTCCAGCGATTGCTTAGTAAGCATGTCAACCAGAGATGACTGGTACCAGCCTACCACTGGTTTCTTTTCTAAAAGGAGAGTCAGAGGAAGAAAGCAAACTTGACACCTTGAACCATCTAAGGGCATGAACAATGGAGGCATCATCATACCACTGCCCCAGCATTTCACATAGATAAAAATAACTAAAGCCACAGTTTAGTTTTATCTCCATCCAATGGAAGCAGCAGTATTGTTGCCAGGTTCAACAGCTCTTTCTTTTTATATACAATACAGTAGTTGTGGTCCTGTTGGTTGCTGTCCTATCCTTCCTTATTGGCTGCCGCAATACCTTTGTCAGGGAAGAACCAGCCTCCTCTGCAGGATCCCGTCTAGCTCTGCAAGCACTACCTTTTGGCATGCAAAACTATCCGAGCCGAGGTGGCATGCTGGAGCACCCGTCCATCCTGGCGCGTTGGCCATGCCCTAACTGAATGAAATGCTTTTTTAGGTGTTAAACAACGAATTGACGATTACAGTGGCCAGATGGTAGGTTCGAGTTTTCATGGGTTAGCTGAAGATCAAACTTACCAGGTCCCAAAGAAGAAGCCACCAAACGCAGCACACACAAGAACCAGGGTGTGATGACCCTGGAGAGGAAATCACAGAAGAGGGAATGAGATGCAGATAGAGAGACAGGAGATGAGATTCAGAACTCTGTACTCATTTCATTCATGCCATAACAGAGGGGATGTCCCTTCCCCGGGCTCCCTTGCAGGTGGGTGCACTGACATGTCCAGAAAACTTATGTAAGTATCCGAATCTAAATATCCCACTTAGAAATGGCAATTGCGCCATCTGTTGGAATGTTTGATACGCAAAGCGCATCTTAAGCTTGTAGGCTACAGCTGTGCTACAGGGTTAGACCATTCTTGGAACGTGCACACAAGGGAGCCTTCCAAAATAGATGAAACATCGCTGCATTCATGCCCATTTCTTGAGAGAACAAGTCAAGGCACACCAAATTAACAAAAGGAAAGGCTAGAGAGAAAACATGAAACCTTATTGGATCAACATTTGTCAGTCATCGAGATCACTATCCTCACAATTGAAAGAAGATTTGTCGGCGGCTTATTAGCAGAAGCTGGAAGGCCAGTTGATAATCTAGGACATTGATGTCGTAGCTCAGAAGCTGCAGACGAAGCACTCCTTCAGAGAATCAGAACTATCAGCCTCAAGATGAAAAAAAAGCTTCAGAAGAGGAAACCTAAACAACTAGGGTATGATTTCCTTTCTCAAAAGAACTAGTGTATGCTTCAGATATTAACTGAAATTGATGATTTCGCTGGCAAGCATTGCAAAAAGTTTTTAAAAAATTCCTTACTGAGCTGAAGATCCAACTTACCACTACCCGAAGAAGCCACCAAACCTAGGCCCCTAAGAAACAGGGCCACCCAGGAACCCAGACCCTCCAGGAGGCATTGGACCCCCATGGATGTACCTGTACCTGCCGCTCCATGTATGATCCTCACCCACTGGTCAGTCTTGTCGATGTTCCATGTTGCAGCTGCTATTCTCAACTCCCTGCCTACTATTGCCTTGCATTATCAGTACAAATGTGAGTTCTTGATTCTCCGGCCAGTGATCATTCTACACAATTTAATTTCATGCTATGGCATGATCTAATGTTAGTGTAATCAACACCTGTATCCTCGGAACAACATATAAATGTGTGCTAAAATAGAACACCTTTCGAGCAAAAATATGTGAAAAGGCTGAATCTACAAAATCCATCTAGAAACAGCGACCAATTGTGTCTGAATCATTTTTATAAGCAACACAAATCTTAAGTTCTTAGCAGCCATGGCGAGCTGCAAAGCACAGCCAAAGTTCCCAACAGCAGTTGTGTTACCAATTTTGTTATACCATTCTGCAGCAGTGTCCAGAAAATCCAACAACAAACAAGCTACAAAAGGAAATATTAGACTCATAGACTCCAAGGAGCACTATAAGAAATAGATGAACATTATAAGTCCTCCTGCAGCATAGAGTTGTTCCACAGGCAACGGGTAAGCAAATGTAAAACCCGTTTCTTGCCTAGAACAAGGTGTTGCAGAATTACCGTAGAACAATGAGGCACGTCATATAATCATAGATTTAGTTGCAGAGCTGAATATAGAAAAAGGGGAAAGGTTGAGCTGACATTCTCTACTGCAGAAAGATACTACCTCTGTAACTTTTTATAAGACGTTTTTAGAGTCTATGACAGTGTCAAAAAACGCCTTATATTAAGTTACAGAGGGAGTAGCATCAAGCTAAGCAGTGGAGCATTATGTACATATCATGTCCTAATTAAGATAGCTAACAGTAATCCCATCACAGAAGATAACACCTAGAGTCTTGCTCAGAACAAATCAAGGCATAACCAAAATAATAACAACCTATAAAACAGGAACCCTTTCTTAGCAATGCATACGATACGATAGGCTCAAATGTCATGCAGTTCATCAGCGCCTTGTGTGGTCTGCTGCAAGGCCAGTTCAGAATCCCGGATGCTGATGGTGTAGCTTGACAGAAGCTGGACGATCGTGAAAGGACGGTTGCCAATGAGGAGAAAATGCTTGTCCCGCTTCACAAAATCGGCAGCTTCCGAGATCCTCTCAGCTTTCCGGTCCTTGATATTGTACTTCCAGATGTGAGCAGACGACCCGTGGTGTTCGGTGTAGTAGATACAGTTTGCCTCAATCAATGGGAACATATCAGCATCCACAACAAGGCACCTATGATGACCAATGAAGATGGCATGGTTCAAGATGCTCTTCACATACAAAAGCTCGCCGCTCTCGAATCTTAAAACCTGGAAGAAATGTTGTCCCTTGATGGCGACCAGCTTCTGTCCACGGAATTCCATTGGGAAACACCGGGCATCGTTTGCAAGTCCCATCTCAGTAGGATCATCGGAGAAAAACTTCAACAGATCAACGCAAAGCGACTGCCCCACTTCGTAGATCTTGAGAGCCATGCCAGTTGTTCTGAGTAAATCCCACCAAGGACCAACCAAACCAGCTCCGGCCGCCCTCCGGAAAAAACTATAAACCAAAAGCGCGCACTCTAGGTCTAGGGTGTCAAAACTGCTGTGAGGACTGGTCATGTAGTACATCTTGCAACACGAGTGGCAGTACAATGTGAGCAAGGGCGAAGAGAAGTCAAAGCAGACGGCAGCGGTGACCTGAACCTCGAGCGGCACAGTCGCCGCCGTGAAACGGATGATCTCACCGGTGAGAGGGTTGAAGACACAAGCCGCGTGAGGAGGGCTCCTGTCGGCCAGGACGAATAAACCATGGGGACTGGTGGTGACGACATAGTAGTCACGGAGCAGCGGGAGCTCCTTGTGGAGGAACCGGCCGGTGGCGGTGTTGACCAAGAGGCGGCGCGTGTCACTCTCGAAGACCTCGTCGAGGACGATCCATAGGCGAGGCCGGAACCGGGAATCAGAGATGCTGTTCCTGGGATCGTCAGTGGCGGAGCGCCAGTTGTGGCAGACGGCGCGCAGATCCATGTACCAATCTAGGTCGTTGGTGGCGAGGAATGAGTCGGCGATGTGACCCCAAAGTTTTAAATAGCGCGCTAAGCATCTTAGCGGCGGACCTCTTCGAAACGCTATAGCGTGCTATAGCGGAGCTATAGCGCGCTATTTAAAATGTTTGTTCATTTGTTTGGACCAAAGTCTCTTAGCGTAAGACCCTTTGTAAACGCTATAGCGTGCTATAGCGGAGTTATAGCGGGCTATTTAAAACAGTGTGTGACCCACGATGTCGTACGGGAGCGAGGACCAGTCTGCAGTCGCCGTGGCCAGAAGGACTGGTGAGGTTTCCAGGCAACCGGGGTCCTTCTTCCACCTCTTGGCTGGCGGAAGAACTTCAGCGGGCGCGGTTGCCATTGCTGCACACTCTATCTATTCCGGATCAACCAATGCCCTAATCCTCGCTGGGGTAGAAGGGGCAGGGCATTGCGAGTGAGGGAAAAGGACGGAACTTTGAAACAATCGATCAAGAAATCAAGAACCAGGCAAGAAATCAGTTACCAGGTCAGTAGATTAGTAGACCAGCGGCAACGGAGTGGATCAAATCGAGGAAGCACGGAGGAACGGACCAAACGGATCTGGGAGGAAAATGAGGAGGAAGATGGAGTATTTTTTTTCAGTTTTGCTAAAGCATTTTTCTCCCGGAATCAATTTATAAAAAATCTTACGTAAGGTTGTTGGGCTCCCGTCGCGAACGCGTTCATCTTCGTCCGTTTCGCTGTACGAATCTCTTCAGTTTTCTCCCAAACAGTCCGCTCAGTCTCTCTCATTTCCCCTCTCGCTTTCTTCTGATTGGGGCGATTCCGCGGCTAAAGGCTCGCATGTCGGTGTCGGTCGCCGGAAGTCGTCGCCGTGTCGCCCTCGACTCCGCCGCACCGGCACTGTTCAACTGCGTGAGGATGAGGTACGCTCACTTTCCCCTCCCCTCCGCCCGCATCTGCTAGGTGTGTAGTTATCTCCGTTGTATCTGCCCGCAAGATCCTCGAGTTGGTCGTGCGGTGGCAATGGCGAGACAACCGGTTTCGTGCCGGTTGCGTCGTCCTTGGAGTCCGTTTCGTGTTTTGTGATGTTTTTGGCGTTTGCGTCATCACCAGAGGCCCTTTCGTGTTCTTGTGCTATGTTTTGTTGCTCGGTATGCTGACACTGTAGGGTTTGACCACATAGTTTAGTTGGTCGGAGACGCCGATTGCAGTTACGGCCGCCGTAGATCTGTGGAGTTGGGGGTTTCCCGTGTTGTTGCTGCAATTCTAGTCACCGTGCAAAGGAATCAAAGTGTACAATTTGTTCTCATGGACATGACAAATTTTGATTTCAGTCGAGAATTTTTTTTTCGCTCTGTTTCTTCCATTCGTACAAATAGTGCTTTTGGTAGATTTGTGTCCATGGCAAAAATTGCTTGCCGTCCATGGCAAATTTACCAACCCTTTTTTTGGGTGCCACTTTTTCCTTGTGGAATTCTCATGTCATGCTCTCTATTTTCACTCCCACTTCATATTATTTTTGCGAAATGTTAAATAAATATGTTGAATGACATATCGCATGTGCCATGTACAATAGTTATCTAGCCCATGTTCTCCCTTATCTCTCTATTAGTCCCATATTAGGGTTGTTTATAAGGACGTGGGCCATGCATGTTGATCCTAAACCCTAAACCTTAAACCCTAACCCTAATTGTATATATGGCACTAGATGCCCGTAATACAACTGCGTTGCATCAAATCTCGTTCTACGTCATATCAGCCTACCTCACGATCCTGGGTGTTAGAAGAGTAGGCCGCAACAATCTTGGGGCAGTTAGCAGAAGCAGAGGAGGTAGAATTCATGCAGAAGAAGCATTCGTCAAGAGTTAGAATCAGAGGTACATGTCTAAAATAAAAGCTTCAGAAGAAGAAAGGTTATAAAATAGTGTATTCTTTGTGGCTCACATATACTCCGTATATTGCACGTTGATTATTGCTGAAAGGTGTATACTTGAACAACTAACCATCTAACTAAAAATTAGGAGGAGGATTTTGGGGGTAGCTATATTTATGGCTTTATCAACCCTTTATCATTCTTTCAATCATCCGGTCAATGGCTGTGTTGATATGTTGTATCCCGCGATAAGCACGCATTGCATGTGCCACAAAGTAAAGAGTACTGCACCTACACCACCAACCTCTATTTGTGTGCACAATGCTTTCATTATATATACCACACTAACCTTCACTTGCCTGAATAAGGTTCTCTTCTCATATGTACAATTTCATCTTCAACTGAATAGTCATCTAGCTCTATCTTCACATGTTGGTAGCACTAGCTCATTTCATAAAAATAGGTGCTGATCAAAGAGAGGTTCTGAGGAGAATGTGAATTCAAAAGATGTGAGAACACAGGGGAATACGAGACATTTCTCTTCGTCTTGTTAATCTGAATATGGAGCCCAACCTGTCGTGTGTAATGTCGGTATCATATAATTTTCGTTTTCTCCTGGTTGTACATTTTTCCATGGTTTTTCTGATAAAATGTATTTGTGCAACTGAACTAAAATAATGTATGACTATGTGCTCCCAAGGATGTAAGTTATCTCGGTTGAGGTCACTGTATATCCATGTTTTCAAACAATCAAATTTTATGCATGAGTTCCTGGGCATGCAAGCTGGATTAAAAGTTAACTCTCCAGCGGTTAGATCCCATTGTTTTTTTTCGAAATGACAGTTATCCTGCATTCATTAAAAGGAAAAGAGTTGCTCGGTTAATTAGGGAAAACTGAATGAGAACCAGATTGCCCAGTTAATTATGAAGAATCGGGCGAAAACCAACACACGCGCTGAGCGGCACACATAAGAAAGCCCACGCACACCACTACAAAGAGGGCCTCGGCGAGACAGCACACACACACGTCATCGTCATCACTCCTCCCCTAGAGGCATCATCACCATCCCTACACTCTGAGCAAGCAACTCCGACTTCGCCGTAGGCGATCGTCGACTCAACCCACACCGCAGCGAACGCGTTAAGCTGCATGAAGATCTGCACCAAAGCTTAGCCACCTACGGCCAGACAACGCAGCCACTGGCGGAGCTACGTGCTGCAAAAAGAGGCCGTGGCCCGCCCAGCACATAGCAAGTGCAGTAGGATATTTAGACTAGACTAGACCTTGAGTGCAAAACTATTGGGCTTTTCCTTCTATTGGCCCGCCCTTCTTCGCTACTGAAGCTCCGCCAGTGAACACAGCTCCGACTTTGATGGAGAACTCTGAAGAAGCCGACTACCGCAACCATTGCCGCATCGCCGACAACACTCCTACCATAACCGTTGCCATAGAAGTCTGGTCGCCACAATCGCCGCCTTCCCCGAGTCCCGCCCGCGGACACCGAGCTACCAAGACGAAGCCCCCAAGAGAGAATACGACACCAAGGCGCTGCCATTGTCTGATCACAGATCAAGGGTTTCCCCCGGAGAGGCCGAGATGGCCGGATCCGTGCAGGAGGGGTGTGGCAGCAAAACAACGATGCCCCTAGGAAGATCAACGACGCCACAGCCGCCGTCATGGCGCCATCGCTGGTCACGGCTCAAGGCCAGGACAGGGTCTTCACCCAAGCTCCCACACCACCTCAGCCACACATTATCCCACACCGGTGCCAGCGAGCCCACCATCCACCACCACCATCGAAGCTGCCCAACGACGAAGAAGAAGCTTCGAGATCCACCGCAGCCAACCGCACCTCGCGGAGACCATCGACGGCCAACCACCAGAACGAGGTGCCAGATCCATCAATGGCCTTCCTGGCGCACAACCACCGGATGCAGCATGAGCCGCCGTGCCTTGCCAAGCACCATGCCGACGAGAACGGAGAAGCGCCACCCGAAGCCAAGAACCACCATGGTTCCCAACCGCGGCCAAGCAACAGAAGCACCGACGCGCCCCATGCACGCCACCACAACCGCCAAAGACCGGAGCCGCAACACTCGTAGTTGGGGCGCTCTTTGTCGACAACCGGGCCCCTGACCCGCGCATCACTAGGGCGTCCTCACTACGTCTTGTCGTGCCCCTCACGGCCGAAGCCGCCGCCCTCACACCACCGCACCACAAGGCCGACAGTCTCCTCCAGGCATCGCCACACTTCCTCCAGCAACGAAGTGCGCCTGCCGAGCCTCCATGCCCGGCCCCGATCGAGCGCCGCCCACCGCGCCCTGCGCCCGCAACACTCAAGCCGAGTCCATATCGCACCAGGTCGCCGCGAACCCACCGCCGTGCCGCCCCTGCCCCCGGGCCACCAGATCCGTGCCAGCCGGCACCGGAGTCGCGCCAGCGCGCTCGCCAGAGCCTGACAAGCCTTCCTGCAAGATCTGCTCTAGCGCCACGCAGAGACAAGCCCCGCCGCCACCCTCACATTTATCAAACAGGAAAAAAGGAACTCACATGGACGCAGATGCCAATGTGCATGCTACAGAAAACTGAATGTGAGTAGCCTCCAAATGTTGTGGATAGCTGAGCAATTACCAATGTCAGATAATACAGCCAGAAAGAAATGATTGGAGTGAACTTGAGACAATCTGCTTGAGACAGAATTCCTGGTGATGTGCTGCTTGAGGCAATCTGCTTTCGACCAATGGTACTCAAGATGATCTTGCACCGCTCAGAGAGAAAAAAAAATGAACATATGGCTGGTGGTTACAGAGTCTAAAGGGGTGCACAATCTGGGACCTGGGATGAACCATGATACACCTTTCTTCTGCTTATCACTTATCAGTACAAGTTCCATTTCTCGAGCCGATGTTGAGATCAACATCACATGAAACGTTTGATTCCTTGAAATTGTTAGGAGCTAAAGTTAAATGATAAATATAGTTCCAAATGAAGCAACACGAAAGCAGAATTATAATATGTTTCAATACTTAGCCAGAGTTATAATGCAATCTTTCAGTTTAACTAGTGCTCTGAACCCTTGTATACAAAATCGGCTACAACTTGCTAATCAGCAAGGAGGATGATCTGTCTCATTTCATCGTCAGCTAAAACAAAATATAGAAACAGGAAACCCATGTATATTTGCTAAATTCTAGTATTAAGAAGATAGGTGATCTCTGAGAAAGAAGATCTGATAAATGGACAAGTTGATTCTTCAATTAAATAAAAAGAGACAAGAGGCAGGTTGAACTGCTAACAAGCATTGAGTACTAAGAAGGCAACTCTTGCTAAGGGGGGAAAAGTACATTCTTCAGTTTAAGAAAACAGAGATACGAGTCTGAGCAATTGACAGACATTTCAAACGCTGGCCCAAAGGACTTGTATGCATCAACATCAACACTGATATTCTGGGTGTTACTCTTGTACTATATACCATCGAAGTGTAAACTGTAACCCCACAAACGCACACAATTCACCAGTATGTACATTCATCACAGGAAAATAAACTCACACAGACGCGCATACTGCAAAAAACTGAATGTGGGTAGCTGAGCAATCACCAATGGCACATAATACATCCAGAAGCAAACAATTGAACCCCACAAAAAATAGTAATTGGAGGGAGCTTGGCACAATCTGCTTGACACACAATTCCTCGTGATCTCCTGCTTGAGGCAATCTGCTTTCAACCAATGGTACTCATGAATCATGATGGACTTGCACTGCTTACAGATAAAAATGAACATGGCTCGCAGTCCAACGGGGTGCACAATCTTTGACCTGAGCCAGACCATGATAAACCGTTCTTTGGTTTATCAGTACATGTTTTCTCAAGCCGATGTTAAGATTGAACGTCACATGAAGTGTCAATTACTTGAAATGGATAGCAGCTAAAGTGAAATGATAAATATAGTTCCAAAAGATGAAACGAACTGACCCTCAATACTGCAGCTGACGTGGATACGGAGTGAGGCCATAAGAAGCACCATCACAGCCAACAACCCTCAGATGAAAGGATATGTGTATCCACCACATTATCATCTGATGAAAGGCGAGCCGTTCACAACATAACCCTCCAGTGTCGGAAAGAAGGCATGTGAAACTAGACTTTGTTTGAGCCGAAGTCGAGTAGGACGGAGGCCTTTGCGATGGAAACTGGCAACCAACTGGCCTTCCATGCCAACCTGAAGTAGCCAATCATCAAACCGGAGCAGCACGAGCACATCACTGTCCCATGACGTGACAATCACCTCCCAATGATGGTCAAACTTTCCACATTGCAAGCTGATCTCCGCAACCGGAAATTCGACCCGGTACTTTAAGGCCCAGATCTCGGCTTCGTAGTCCTGCATCGCCCAGATTTCAACGCTTGTCCCTTCATAGTTGAGACTAAACATGCCAAGCATGTCACCCATCTCAAACAGGTCCTCGCAGCCAATTACAATCGGACATCGCATCGACCGGAACGACTCAGCAATGGTGTCAAATACCATTACAATGCGGTTCATGTACCAATGCAGGCTACCATGGAACAGGACAGATCCAGCTGAAATGTGTATCAATTCCTGTGTATCAGAGCACCCTATGTACCTTGGCAGCTGGCCGGAGCCTAAAGAGAAGACGTGGGCGCCATCTTGAGCGTCAGGCGCCACCGACCTCCGGAACGGGTGCAGCAGCAATCGGTACTCGCCGGTAGGGCCGTGCCGGTACATCCCCAAGGGCATAAAGCCATTAAGCTGCTGGAGGGGAGCATACTGACGAGTTGCCGGGTTGTAGACGGAGTGCGTGCTGTAGAGGGAGAGGAGGAGGAGCCCATCGCAGGAGTCGTGGAGCACGAGGCCGTGGCCGTAAACGCTGCGAATGCCAGGTCGCGCGCTGTACTGGAGCTGGTCGGCGGCGTCGGCCCCTGCTACGTTGTCCAACGGAATGATGTCTAGGGAATCAACGACGTCGCCGGCGCAGTTGTAGCCGTGGAGGAGGGGGGCGGTGGGCTGGCGGGCGTGGTGGGCGAGGAGGAAGTCGCGGGTGGAGGTGGCAAGGCGCCAGGCGCGGCGGACGGCGCGGCAGCGGAGGAGGGCTTTGGGGGGCAGGCGGACGAGGATCTCCCAGACCACGACCTCATCCGGGAGGCCAGGGAGGAGATGCGTCGCTGCTGCTCGTGCGGCCGCCGGTTGGGAGCTCATCCTGCTCTGCTTGTGTGTGTGTGTGTGTGTGTGTGTGGTAGTGACGGCGGCGGCGGCGGCGGCGGAGTGGTAGGTTTTCCTATCTCGTGGAAACGAACAGAAATGCATTTGGGCTGGGCTTAGCGTACCTCGTTGAGATGAAACCGGCTGGGCCGGGCTCAGGTTCCTTTGCAAACTCTAAATTTACCCAGAAACCTCTATGCTCGAAAAAAAAACCCTTCCTCTCACCGAGGGGTTGTCAAACTTATCTTGCCAATTCTGAAATTTAAATCCTTAAACTGAAACGTGATATCAACCATCGATTGATGTCGATCCAACGGTCTACGTTGCAGAGATTCACGTCTACAATAACCCAACTCCAAAATATTGTATGCATGGTCCCTTCTGAAACAATCCATGGAAGCGGAGTTCATCCCCAGTAACCCGTGTCTGTGTGCATAGCCACCAAAAGACGGACGACGGGTAGCAGCATCCCCACCTCTTCCCCCCGCGCGTGCCACACCAACAACGACTCCACGTGTGTTGCTTCGCATTCGCCGCCCCAACCCTACACCATCGGCTACCGCAACCAGTGGGCAGTGGCTGATTTAGGATTTCACACAGGGGAGGGGGTAGACATTTCTTACAATGCCAAAATTAGCATGACATGTATAGAAGTTACCAAAAACACAATAGAAATAGGTCACACAAAGAAGCCTCGTGCCCCTTCCCTTAATTATGAGGCTTTGTTAGTGCCAGCTCACCACGGCTCAACTGCTATCTTAGGGTTGGATGATCGACACCTTCTTTCCCCTAGGGATTACCATCAACGATGGTATGCCTGGTAAGAACTAGCGAGCAATTTATGATACTGAATAAAAATATATCATGTTCTATATATTATTGTTTTCAAATGTTATAAGAGTTTTAAAAAAATACTTTGTTCAAAAGTAATTAAAAAATATTTTTAACATATACTAAAAAGGTTCTTGTGTGTCAAATAAAATGTTCGTGCAAAAACCCAAAGATATGTCAATAGCTAAAATGTTTTGTACGTAGCTCTTTGCTTTCTTTTGACAACTTTGTCTCTTAGAAAAATATTCATATGTTCAAAACATAATATTGGTATGTCAAATAAATTGATTGCATGACTTTAATTTTTTTTTTGCCAACTACAGAAAAAAAACTCTGCACCATGTACGAAAAATGGCCATGTATGCCAAATAAAGTGTTCATGCAACTTCTAAAGTATGTGTTGACAGATATGAACAATATGTTATTTTACACCAACAAAAATGGTCTTGTGCATCTATAAAATGTTCATGCGACTTGTAAAAATCATTCCAACACACAAAGTGACTTTTTTTCCTTCTTATTTCAAGTACTATGATAAGCTATTGAACTTTACTTCTGAAAAAAGTGTGGCAATCATTCAAAACGTTATTTGTTGCATGCCAAATATGACAAAGTTATTTGTGTTAAAATTATTTCACTTTTCAAAAAATATATACACCTGTGAAAAAATATATTACTTGAACATTTGATAAAACAACATCAACAGACTATGTACTGGTAGAACCCATGAAAAATTAAAGCAATAAGTAGAAGGGGGTAAAGAATGAAAGAAAAAACAAAATAGAGAATAGGAGAAAATATAAACTGAAAAGAGGAGATATCACAAATACTGGAAGGAGCCAAACAAACAAGAAGCATCATCTGGATAGAAGTGGTTGGTCGCCTCCTGCTTATAGTTCTTCAAAGCTTAATACAAATTGCGACGAAAGCCTCCTGAAGGGAACTACGTGCGCAGTTTTGTACTCTGGTCACTACTCAGGGTAATACATAGGTGACACTCGATCGTCAGTGGTGTCTAAATAAGGAGAAGGCTACTAGTTTGATTATGCATAATTTGACTGTAATGGCTGACAAAATAATTATGAAAGAATTGCCCGTCAAGCTTGCTCATCTTCATGTATATTTGTTCTGCAGCAGGACAGGAGCTTCTCAACTCTAGCAAGAGCAGCTCGGCAGAAACAACTGTTGCTAATGATCTACAGAAACACACAATGCAGGACGTCCCTGTTCATCATATCCTAGCGGACCAAGCTTTTTGAAGGCAGAAACAATCTTCACGTTATTTCTTATTTACTCCTAACTCAGTTCAAACCATCATTGGAATGGCCTCGAGTAGAGGCAAGAGATCACCCAGCAATCAAACATCACAGGTGGTAAAGTTACAACAAACTTTTTTTCCACTTCTTTGTTACGTGCTCATTTATCTTACTTAGGTTTTATGACTTCTTTGCTGGATCTAAGGCACGGACAGCAGATGGATGATGATGTCCAGAGGCACCAACGACCTACTACCAGGTCATCCAAGGCAAACTCGCCGAGACTTCAGATCTTCACCTCTCGCACGTCGTTTTGCCCGAAAGGGGTGCCACAGCCTGGGCACTTCCGGTGGCGTAGCTCAAGGTTCCTCTGGATACATGTTGAGCAGAATAGATGGAAGCATTTGGTGATCACAACCTGCCAGCAACCAAACAAGTAACAGAAAGCTAATCAGCATTCAGCAGTACATGGTCACAGGTTAAAGAGCATAACAGAGAAACAGGAACTTCGGTCACATGGAAATAAAAATAGCTGTATAACTCAGCTTCTACCATCTCGAGTCACATACAAATCTGCATCATCCAAAAATAAGGTTGTGCAATTCAATGAACAGCAAATTACCTCTTTGGGTCGGTCAAAGCACACGCCACACTTGAGAATAGCCTTGCATTCTTTTATCTCGTCCTGGAGCTTCTGGATAGTAGCCTCTTCGTTCTCGGAGGTCAGCTCCGCGACTTCATTCTTCACCTCCTCGTATTCTTCCTCGAGCTTTCTCTTCTCGCTTCTATAATAAGATAGCAAGAGAATGTAACAAGCCCGGGTGGCATTACAGCAAGGCCAACTTGGAACCAAAAATTAACACCACACCAGCAAGCCTAACCTCTCACGCTCCAGCTCCGTTCTGAGCTCAGCTATTTTTTTCTGGTTTTGCTCATATTCTTTCTCAGAGGATCCAACGGCGGACCGAAGCCACTTGAGCTCCTTCTCTGCTTCAGATACCTCCAGCAGAGTCTTTTCAATGGTAATTGCATGATGCCTGTTCTCTGAAGAAGTTTTTATAGCTTGTGCGACATAGGCTTTCATCTGTAAGGTTTATTCAAATAAAGACACTTCAAAACCAGCTCAGTGGTAAACACAGACACACACAGAATATATATATTAATACAATATAATATCTGCTTTGACGTGATTTTCAATTACTGTTGGCAGACAGCAAACTGAACCATAAATAACACACAGGGCATGAGTCAGAGATTACCTGCTCTTCACCACGGGAGAGTTTTTGTTTAGATGACTCCAGTGAACTGTTAACCTGATGGAGTTGCTTCTGTAACAAATGCTTTTCAGAGAGAAGGGAAGCAGAGGCTTGCTTTGTCTTCACACTATCTGATACTAGCTGTTAGATGAGAAACAAGTTACTGATGGAACCAATAAGAAAAACAAACAGTGTTTCTTCTGGCAATTCAACAGAGTATAAATGATGTGGGGTTAAAGTGCCTGGCTAATAAGGCGATAAGGCAAGGTGATGCACTGGACTACTGCCCCAGCATCTGAAGTGCTAGAGACGTGCTGCAAGGACACACTATATGAATCAACAAGTAGCAGCAACTGGAGTAACTTCTAATAGATAGAGATGGAAAAGGGAAAAGAGAAATACACCAGGCCACCTAGCCCAACAGCCGCAGCTGTCACCATGCTTGTGCACATGGAGCATGTAACAGGATCCTAGTGGTGTGTTGCTATATTGAGGGGGGTGCCATGCCGCCAGCAAAGAGGAAACACCGGTGAGATAGAAGCACGGATTCCACCACATAAAGCCCAGCAAGCTGGCAGCGAAGAGCTGCCCTGGTATCAGATACGCACCTTTATGTTAAAATCATCTCTGTCGGCAACCTGTTGAAGAAGATGCTGGTTTTGTGTCTGCATGTCTTCATATGCTTGACCAATTGTCTGCAGTGACAGCATCATTTGCTTTCAAACACACTCGCACGCACACAAAAAAAAACACTGCTGATAAGAAAACTAAAAATGAGCTAACCTCAATTTCAGAGATATAAGCATCTCCTTCCGCTTCTTTAATTCTTATTGCCTCCTTGAGTTCCAGAACATCTCTGCAAAACAGATCATACAAGGGATTTATATTTCATTGAACAATAAAATATCTACCGGTTCACAAACATAACATATAGTGCCAGCTGTAGGAAAATATAAAATCTCGTTTAAACTACTGATCAGTAGAATTAGTTGGATAATACTCCCTCTGTTCCTAAATATAAATCTTTTTAGGATTATTGAGTTCGAATTAGGTTTTAACCTAGTTGGCCAAACAGGACAGTAAGGCACAAAATATATGTATTACTAGCTGGTGCAGGAACCAGTTGCAGGAGTTAAACTGGAACCTAGCCAGTTCTGATCTCACCTGGGCTGATTAACAGCTGCAAAAAAAAATCCAGTTTGTTTGTGCATTTTGAGCCTATGAGTTTATTAAGAATTTAGTAAATGGAATTTAGGAACAAGGTGTATATGCTCGGATTTCCAATGGAAGTTGTCATCAAGTATGGGGGGTTAAGGGAGTGTATTGGCCATTGAGCGGCAAAATGGGCGGTTTTGAAACCTATAAAGGACTATGTTAACCGTTATTAAATAGTACTCCATACATTATTAATTGACGCTCAAACGGATGTATCTAGACGTATTTCGATGCTAGATACATCCGTTTGAACAACATCAACTAATTCCGGACGGAGAAAGTATGTATTTAACACACTCAACATTTTTCACGTCATTAATAGCAGCAACCAGGATGAAACAACTGCAATAATTAAGTTCCTGATCCCCTCAATGGAAAACTCGTTTGAAATAGCAATCCAAGTAAACTGGAGAACTATTTCAGTGCAGTAAACTGGAGAACACATATCGAATTGTCACTAGGAGAAGATAACTGACCTTTCAGATGCATCTACATCGGTCCTTAACTCTTCCAGTTCTGCTTCAGCAATGCAAAGCCTTCTCTGGCATGCAGTTTCGGCTTCATTTGCTGCTTTTACACGAAGCTCAAGACTATGCTCCTCTAGACTAGTTCTCAAATATTCAGCCTGCTTGCGAGCTCGATTTTCTGATTCCTTGATCTCTGTAATTGTCCTAGATTCACAGAGTAAAATAAGAATCTAACAAATGAAGCAAAAATATTTAGTATGCAAAATTGATGAAAGCTGTGAATTGACAATCATTCTATGGATCGTTTTCAAAGGGGAAATCAATGGGCATTTGGTAATGGAGGAAAGCGTAGAGGTAACCAACTTATGGTTTTTTTTCCATTTTTTGAGTTCTTAGCCTATATGAACTAAGATTTTTATTCCTTGCCGTTTTGAACATTTTATTTTCAGCGATCTAAACTAGTATATTTTTCTTTCGGCATTTACAAATGTCACATAGCACCTATGTCAGCTAGTGTTAGCAGATTGCATCCAAATTAACACTCTCATCACTGTTGAAGTGTATATGTGGATTGCTTAGCCCTTTCCATCAGTTTGGACTTCTGGTTGAGTTGGCTAGTGCATGAAGCTTAACAATCACATGTTTTAACAACTTGATAGATTTAACCTGACCGCAAATTTTCATATGTAAAGTATATAGCTGAAATTGAGGATTAGAGTAAAGATGGACTTCTTTTAGGCATACAGTAGAACAGGTTTATTCAGAAGAAAAAAATGCATTGAATGATAGTAGAACTTTAAAAAATGCATTGAACATGTGTAAGGGATGTGTCAACTTTATCTCTTGTTCCCAAGGTGTGGTAAACTGTAAATCCCAAGTAAGTAGAAAACATTTTCTAACAGAGACTTTCAAGAATCTGGTGGACTACGTGATCATCTAAGAGAACAACATAAGTCACAGTCATAAAAAATCAACACAACTGATAAGTGATAACGATAACAATCAAGTCATACCTCGACTCAGAACATTCTTTCCCATACATATCCACAATAAATTCCAACTCCTGATTTTCCTTTTCCAACGTCTCAATCTGTTGAAATTTCATTCAGAAAACATGAATGGCAATCCAGACACAGTGCAAAATTGCAAGAGCTTGGCTTCGGACCATTGAAGGGCAATACTTCCTTGTTTTTCTTAAGAAAATGGAAGATTTTTATATTTATGCTCATATATGTAACCTCTCTTAGTTGCATATTCACTACCAGATGTTTGTTTGCCCACAAATGTTTAAAATTTAAGGGCACATACTGTTAGTTGCATATTCACTACCAGATGTTTGTTTGCCCACAGTCGGAAAATAACAACAATTTCAGGTAGCTAGTTGCAAAAGCTGAATATACACCAATGCTTGAAAGACTAAGAACTAACTGTTAATCCATAATATATTTTCAGAAACCAGGTATCAAGCAAGGTCTAATCTTGACAGATCTGACCTTATTTAATGACAAGTAGAGATAACCTAATGGTGCATGCTGTCTCTTTTTAAAGAATGGCTTTGTTATAGAGCAAGGACTAAATCTTCACAGGTAGCATGTAGCCTAACGGACATGTAGACTAATCTTGACAGATCTAACCTTATTTGATCATATCTCACCCTAACGTAACTAATTTTATATTTCCTTTTATATAATTGGCTTAAGGCCCAAGCTACTTGCTCTCCAAGTTGCTCCTTTGGCCATCTATGGGGTGAGTCTACGCTAATAAGTAATAACCAATCAGATATAATTGCTTGTGTAATAACTCAAAAATTTCTCTGAGCTGAGAGAACCATGGTGGAGGGAAAAGCAAACATCTTCAGATAACGCAAATATATCTCAGGCTGTCAGCACAATTAGAAGATGAGAGATTTTCATGATACCATACCAATTCTTTGAGGGACTTGATCTCAGAGACTTGTGCGTTGTATCTATCAGATATTTCCTTCTGCTCACTGATCTGAAAATTGGAGATACTTCCGTCAGATGTTTCGATTATGCTAGAGGTCTATTCACAATTTCTCAGGTATAGTTCAGAAGATAAAACTCTACAGAAATAGTTTGTAAATAATATTGTTTGAAGATCTAACAATGATCCTAAAAACATGTAACAATGCAAGCATGTAACAGCATCAAAGTACACATGAGTATACCCTAGAGTATTGAGTTAATCCTGTTTTTTGTAAATAATCACCCAGCTTTAATAAAGCAGAATAGCCTGAAGATAATATAACCTTTCTCTTCACTTCTCATTTTGGAGATCAGACACGGTCTCTGATACACCTAATTAACTATTACTTTTCGTATACTTTAGAGATAAAATGTTCAGAAAAATGACATAGAATAAATTTTATGACAAATATATTTTGAGTGACAAACATAAACACTTCTGCATACTATATTGGGAAAAGTAAACGTACATACAGAGGTGGTTGCTTGAGCTAGGTTTTAGATACTTGTGCATCTGGAAAACTTCTCAAAAAAGTCACATATGTGCATCTGTTAGAACATGCTATATTTTAGATTTGGTTGGTTGAAATTGAGTTGGTTATGTGCTAGCAGTCGACTATTTAAGTGATGACTTTGCTTCTTTGTAGAAGGCGATCAGTAAACAAACTTCCCTTGACCAGCTATTTTAGTGTTACTACCCCAACTGGTAACCCCTTCAATCTAATGCCATTCTACCTTAATCCATCTTATTCCATTTCCAACCCCTTGTTCAACTCAGCTCATGACACGGTAAGAATGGACTAGTTCAGGTATGTGGTGCTTGCTCTTTGTACTTAATCTATATGTCAGATATATGAATGCAGAAAATATCCTATCAGATAAAATCAATGCAAAGTGAGTAAATGTGTACAGGGATCACGATGAAGAAACATAAATGATTTATTTTTCATTACACACTGTGTGGCAATCTCACTACCAAGTACAAACATGTTAAGTTTCAGTGACATTCACAGACATGGCAACAGATGCAGACTGAGATCCAGTTTGGAAACATCAATAGATCCAGATCAATGACATACCTTCTTAGCTAACAAGGTTCTCAACGATTCAGCTTCTTCACGTAATGCAAGTGCTTCAGAAGCCGCATCCTTTGATCTATTCAATTGATTCTCCATCATTTCCATCTCTTTAGAGAGTGCTGCAGCCATGACATGAATCTCATCCTTGAAGTCTTTTTTACCTAAACAGTGGTGGAATTGAGAACAAAGTATATATTACACTGCAGAAGGAGGTAAACCCAGATCTCGATTTAGCAAGCCACTGAGTCAGGCCTCAATACCTGAATCTTGCAATGATTCCTCAACTTTGATCTCAAGATCATTCTTCTCAGCCATGGATTTCAGAATCTGATGTTCCAGTTCTTCGATTTTGGCCTCATAAGCGGTAATGGATTGTTCAATATTGTCGACGGATTCTCCTTTTGCACACATTTCTTTCTCCCTTTGCAAGAACTGGTTCTTATCATTCTAAAGTCAAAGAAAGGAAAAGCTGGTCAAGAGAAAATACCTTGCAAAACAACAGCACAACAGAGGAAAAGCATATTACCTGTAATACTTCAACCAAACCCTTGTATCGTTCTATCTCAGCATTCATATGATGTAACTTGTCGCTAAGAATTGTATATGGTTTTGATGTGAAAATATAGTTATCATCTTTTAACTGAGCCTGCACACATAGCACCAGAATGCAAATTATAGGAATAAGAAGACCCAGGATACAACTTGAAAGTACAACAAATATGTCAGCCATCCATTACAAAGAAGGTGCCAACCTGCAGATCTTCTAACTGGTTAGACAGTATTAGATTATCCTCTTGAGTCTCATGGAGTTCAAGCAGGCGGTTTCCTGCAAGGGTCTGCCCTCCATTGGACAAATTATACCATAAGATGAATGCTGAGCAGATAAGGCATATAAAAAGCATATATGCAATGGAATTCGGTCTGGTTAAAAGTACCTTAGCTTCGTCAACAGCATCTTTAAGATCTCCCCAGCCCATGTTTTCATCTGAAGATTTATCAGCCGAAACAGCACCATTCACAGCGTTTGGACCAGACATGTTCATTAGCGAACTTCCATGCCTCTGCAACTGGAGAATAACCAACTTCCGTCGACTTTCCTCAAGCTCTGCCATGGTTTCCTCTAGCTCTCCTGCATAAGCACATGAATATGGATTGCTTTGCTTTAGAATCAAAGCTTGACCAGTTTTATAGCTCAAAATTTGGAAGCACTGAACAAGATAAGGTTTTTTTTTGTTTTTTTTTTGGCAAGGGTCTGTTAACATATCTTAGTACATTTCTTCCAATTGTATTGGCAGCAAGTTTTAGCACAATTAATCCCACAAATTATTTCCATATGAAATATGCAAACTGTGATGCAAGGTCAATCTTGTCAAGAATGCAAAGCCGAGTTTGTTATGAAAAGGGGCAGCTTTAAAGAAAAAGGGACCAGCCAGGACTATAGTCCTTGGCGGCATTCTTTAATAGAAGAGGCAACCTTAAGCACCATGCGTGCGAGCCGAGACTCGAATGTGGTTGGGCTGGCTGCGCATCTGCGCGCCTTGCCAACAGAACAGTGCTTTGTTCTAAAAAAAGGGGGGCGGGGACAACTTTTAATCATCCAGATGACAGAAGGAAATGGTATGTTTTAAAATTAAGCCAAATGCATTAGCGTATTCTTACCTGATTCGCGATTTGCTGTTCGGCTTCACGATTCGCTACCTCAGCCCGTATCGGGTTCAATAGGCGTTGTACATCTCCGATTCACGAATCGGAGAATGGGTTCGGCAAACCAGAGATTGGGGTTCGGCGAATCTAAGGTCGCGTTTGGCGAATCAGAGATCGGGATTTGGCGAATCAAAGGTCAGGTTTGGCAGATCTCAAATCAGAGATTGGGGTTCGGCGAATCGAAGGTCGGGTTCGGCAAATCAGAGATCAGGGTTCGGCAAATCGAAGGTTGGGGTTCGTGAACAATAGATCTTAGGCACAAACACTAAAGTAGCACATGGTTCTGCACACAGAAGCATTGGAAAATAGGCAAAGCAAGAAACGGGCCTAGTCAGCCCACACAGCCCATAAACGATCCTGGGTCCCAACTACCAACTCCCATCCCTAATAAGCATCATGACTGCCTACCCTACCGAGCATGGAGCGCCACCCCTCCAGTTTGTTTGATCTGCTTGCAAAAAGCTTTCCTTAGGGATTCTATCGACTCCATCTCCCTCACCTCATCCACACATGGTTCACGGCTATGGCTGCAGCCGCAGCCCATACCATGTCAACCTACTCGAGAGCACCCAATGGTGTCAACTCGATCTACTCGACATGAGATAGCTGCATTGCAATTCCTTCCATTTTTCTCTCAATCTCCTTGGTCGGAATCTAATGGTCCACCTGAATGATCGGTCACCACATCCTTACCGATTGGCACCAAACTCGAACCCCAATCGAGATTGGGGTTTTGGGGTTCGGAGGGTGGTTTAGTGAATCTGGTAACTACGGAGAAGATAATAACTGTGAATGCCCAGATATGCACACGAGATAAAAGAATTTAACAAATATATCAAATGAGGAAAGGAGTGACATTTTTTAACACCTGAAAGATGCTTGATTTCCTGCAATTCTTTTGAGTAGCTGCTTTTGAAAGCCTCAATCTCATCCAGATACCTTTTATGCTTCCCATTGACGATAGAAATAGCTTCACGGACATTGCCAACCACCTCTTTCAAGTGATCATTGTGGTTTTGGAGGGCAACAACAACATCTAAATTAAATAATGAAAGTTCAAGCAGATGGGTGGTTAGCAAATAATAAAGGTGCACTGAAAAAAATGGAGGGGAAAAGCCAGATATTACTTTTTGTCTTTACCTTCATTTGACTTCTCTCCATTTAAAGCTAATGACAAATATTCACTTCTAGCCTGTTGTGCAGCAATAGCCTCTTGAAGGGACCTCATCAGAGCAAGAGTTGCCGAACGGCGCAAAGCAAGAGCTTCTTCAGCGAATTCCAACAAGCTATTGTCGTCCTTTTTTCCATAATTGTTGGACTTCAAGAGCATGAAGAGAAAAATTTCCTCAGAAGGACATGACTCGATAGATTCTGAGCAACAAAAAAGAAAATACAATCAGCTAAGGCAACATGGCTACTGAAACAAAAAAGCACATCTCAGAAAGCAACATTGAACAGTTAAACAAATAAGCCAGCAACCTTCTGACAACTCTTCATGGTCAAGTGCAGGCAAATTATTCAAACCGCCACCAAATCGAACTCCAAGCAAGATTAAATCATCAACAAGCTATAATTAACATATATTAGTAAGAAGCATTACGAATCGGAAAAGAACCATAAAATAGAGTTTACACAGCTCAGAGGAAAGAACCTGATTCCACATCTTATCCAGGGAAATCAAAGTATTGTCATAAGAAGATTGTTCATTCCTCAACTCCTTGAACTTAGCTTCCAACACATGCATTTCAGACTTCTGTGCTTCCAATTGCTGCACCAACTTCTGGTTTTCATAATGAAGGGCTGTGGCATCCATCTTTTTTAAATAAATAAAAAACAGAAAGTTAGGTCCCACAACAGGGCACCAAAAAATTAACAGGTTTGCAACCAGATTAATGTCCACTAACCAAACTTTCCAAACTAATTGACCAATCTTATAGATGCAAGTATTCAGTCAGTCTTGTCGGTCTGCTAAAATTCCGAACCAGATTGTTAGTTGTAACACAAATTTAACTTCTAAATGTACTAAATAACTTCAAAATAAAAATGTATCAAAGTTATAGAACAAAAAAAAAATGTTAAACTGGGACACCCCCTACAGGTCAAAATTAAGAATGCACAGAGAAATAGAGGTAGTATGCCTGATCACAGCTTTATTTAATAAGCTTTTGCTATGCATACTATGTTATTATGTTGACTAATGTTTTGCTCCATTCCAGTTTGAGGAACTGTGGATAGTATCATTGAGACCATGGTATGAAGCTCGGTTATTGGAGACAACAATCCGAGCAGCCATTTAATACTAGCATATAATGGATATGGATTAATGGAAAAAGCTTTGAATTTCGGGAACCAGTTATTGGAGACAACAACAGGTTCCCTAAAATTGCCCAGTGGGACAAGCAGTATGGTGAATGGCAGCGTCGAAAAACTAGTCGCACATGCCACATAACATATATTTCCATGAAGATGAATTGGGGAGAAAGGCGAGCAGAAACTTGAATGGACAGACATGGGGGGAGAGAGGCCCGGGAGCAGAAGCGGGGAGCAGCAGAGGGGGGTGGCGTCGAGAAGAAACAGGAGCAGACGCGCGTGTGTGGCGGGGAGTTGCCCGGGAGCAGAAGCAGGGAGCAGCAGGATGGGGGGGGGGGGGGGGGGGGGGGGGGGGGGGGGACGGCGCAGGGTGGTCAGAGCATGGGATGAAGAGGCGCAGCAGGCCGAGAGGGGCGGCGCAGCTCGTCGGAGAAGGGGGCAGGGAGGAGAGCTTACCTGAAGGTCTCCGCCGCCGTGAAGGGGGAGGCCGCCGCCGCCGCCGTCGTCCGGTTCTTGGAGTACTTGGGTGTGGGTGGTCTTTTTTCCTTTTCTTTTTCTTTTTTTGAGGTGAGGGGGTGTGGATCTCGGGCACTGGGCAGAAATTGCTGGTTCCTGCTCCTGGGCTAGCTAGTGGGCTGTTGGCCTGCTGCCGATGGACTGGACCTGTTAGCGTATCTGCCATATGCCCATATATGATTTTTTTTGTTCTATAAAAAATATGATTTTTTTAATTCTCAATATATATGTATATATAATTTATTTTGCAGAAAATTTTGGGTGTACATCTGTACACCCATGACCTATGCTGGATCCGCCCTTGTGTGCAAACAGTTAGTTCCTCGGTGAAGTTCAATGGGAAGTTATCAGACCGTTTTTCTCCCTCACGAGAACTCCGCCAAGGTGACCCATTAAAACCATTTTTATTCATATTTGTGGTTGATTCCTTGTCGTCTTTGATTCTTGATGTCATTGAAACAACAGGTCTTATATCGGTTGCTAATATCTCATCTCTTGTTTGGTGATGATACATTGCTATTTTTTTAAGGTTCTGAGGTATAGGCGAACATTGTAAGTGATGTGATGCATAGGTATGAACGTGGGACAGGCCAACTAATAAACCAGGAAAAGTGCAGCATATTGTTTGGAGAACCTTGCCCTTGGTAGTACAGGAGGTGGTTAAAAATGTGTTGCATATTGGGCGGCAGGATTTCGAGGACCAATACTTGGGACTACCTGTACCGGGGGGGGGGGGGGGAGTAAGGGGTATTTTCAATCCCTTCAATAAAGTTTGGCCAAGATACTTGTTGATTGGTCAGAGAGATTCATGTCCTCGATCGCGAACGAGTGCTGATCAAAGAAGTGGCGAAAACTATCCCGACATACGTGACGAGCATTTTTCAAACTAACGATGCTGATCTGCGATGATTTGAATAAAATGGCTCAAAGTTACTGGTGGGGTGTGGAGAAAGGAAGACACAAGACACACCGAATTGCATGGGAAAAAATAACGCTCCCAAAAATCAAGGTGGTCTTGGTTTTCGTGGTATGCGCCTCTTTAACCAAGCTTTGCTGGTGAGGCAAGCTTGGAATTTAATCGAATGACCAGACAGTTTATGCGCTAGAATGGTGAAAGCAAAATATTACCAACGGGATAATTTTATTGATATCGTGTTTACAGGGAATTCTTCGGCGATCTGGAAGGGGATTGAGTATGGTTTGGAGCTATTAAATAAGGGAGTCCTATGGGAAAATTGGTGATGGACGGAAGGTGAGGTTTTGGCGTGACACATGAATTCCGAGGGGCACTTTCTGGAAATCTCTTAAACCTCAATGGCAGTGTAGGTTTACAAGGGTGTCCCAATTTATTCGTCATGTAGGTTCATGGGATGAAGAGCGGCTTAACCAGTATCCCATACCTGATGTCTCCTGATGTAGAAGAAATATTGAAAGATATCAAACAATCAACACAGATGCGAGATGATTTTATAGCATGGCAAACTAAAAAGGATGGACGTCTCGGTGCAAAGCGCATATCACCTAGCTATTGCGAACCTCTTGAAGAACTAGGGGGTGTGGTGACGAGCTCGAGGCCATGTGGGGACCTACCTGTCTAGAAAATGTTGAAAATCCTACTTCCACAAAAGATGTAAATTTGTGTATGGAAGTTGCTCAAAGGGTTGTGGACTAGGGACCTTAAATGTTATCGGCATGTTGACCCGATTGCCACCTGCTTGCAATGCGGACAGGAAGAGGAGTCAACTTTCCATGTTGATATTTCAGGCCCAATGTCGCAAATCGCAATCGGTTTGGAGGTGATTCGAGAAATCTGGACGGTCCCATACTGATATGGTGGGGCAATGTGCCCCACTAGTTGGTGAGATCTGGCCCTGGCGGTGCTTGTGTTGAATTATTACTTGTGCGTTTGCACATGAATGAGGGAGTAATAACCATGACACACAGGTAGAAAAATCATTTTTGAAACTTGCCTAAATTATCAAGAATGTGTATGTAAAAAATGTATATGTGGTCATGGATTTTTTCCCATAATTTAAGGGAATGCCCATGTATTTTCAAATGGGATTAATGTACTTTAATAGATATTTTTGTATCTATAAAAAGTCTTCATATGTTTCGATAAATATTATTGTCTTTTCAAAAATAGTTCATGTAATTTTAAATTGTTTACAAAGCACTAAATATTTTATGTATTTTAAAATAGTGTTCATGTATTTTTGTAAACATATTCTTGTATTCTTGTAACTAAAAGTGATTAACAGATTTTTTTGTATATTCATAAAATTGAAACAATATCCACATATTTATATAAAAAATCGTGTAATTTAGAATATGTTGTATTTTTGAAAAGATGAAATAATTTTTCTAAACACAAATTTACAAATATTTATGCAGCATTTTGAAAAAAACAAGGTACAAGAAAAAAACAAAGAAAAGTGCAAAAATGAACCAAAACACCGTAAGTAAACCAAAAGAAAATGAAATGTAAACCTGAAAAGAAAAGGAAAACAGGAAATAAAATGGAAATGTTTTTTTTTTGAGCATCAGTACAGACACAAGCGCTCATATACACGCGCATACACTCATCCCTATGAACGCACACACGCACACCCTACCCCTATGAGCACCTCTGAGAGACTGAGCCGGCATATCATCTTGAGATTGACGAAGCCACCGTAGGCGCCTCGTCGTTGACGGGAACGTCTCCTCCCACTGAAAGCGCATCGCCGGAAATCCTGAAATAAATCCAGGAATAATGCGAGCACCAGGATTTGAACCCTGATGGGTTGGGGATACCACTGTCCACCTAACCATCTCAACCACAGGTTGGTTCGCATAAAATGGAAATGTTATCTGGCGATCGTTCGCTGAAAGGCCCACCCCAGCGAACGGCCCCATCACCGTCAGATGCATCTTGACGCACATCCGATGCAACATAGGTCAGCTCGAGGAGGTCACAGCTTTAGGTTTCCCAACCAACATTTTGTTCTTTGTGTCCCAAAAAACATGCGAGCATGGTGTCTCTAACCAGAGACCTCCCGCCCATGGCGCGCACCGCCTGCCACCTGTACTATAGCGCGTTTTGTCTACACTTGTAGTTTAAACATGTTTCTATATATCTTATGAAGCTATTTAAAAATATAATGTTTCATTTGAAAATAAAAATAAATATGCCAAATTTTTAATTATTGGTACAAGAAATATCATTTTTTGGAGTTTTTTCCCTAAATTTGCGATGTGCATTTTTATGATATGTAGCATGTCATTTTTTCTAGGTCCTTGTTTTAATAGCCCACATGGCATTTTTTCTAGTAAAGTGCATGTCATTTTTCAGGTCCTTTTTAGTGCCACACATTGCATTTGTTTTAGCAGAGACCGTGGCATTTTTCAGGTCCTTTTGGATGCCACACATCGCATTTTTTAGCAGAGATCATGGCATTTTAATAATTAATAACATGGCATTTTCTATTATTAAGAGGATGGCAGTTTCATTTATTAGTAACATGGACTTTTTTTAGTTACAAGGTATTTTTATTTATCAAGAGGGATGGCAGTTTATGATAAAGAGCATGGCATTTTTTTATAAAGAGCATGACATTTAATGTTTTTAATAAAGTGGTGTTTTCTATTACTAAGAGGATGGCAGTTCTATTATTAGTAACATGACATTTTTATTTTTTAGTTACATGGCATTTCTATTTATCAAGAGGGATGTCAGTTTATGGTAAAGAGCATGGCATTTTTATTGTTATGAGGATGGCAGTTTTATTATTTGGAAGGTGTCTGTTTTATTATTGATAGCATGACATTTTAATATTGTTTTCATGACATTTTTTATTAACTATAGGATGAAAAAATTATTTAGTAAGAGGATGGCAATTTGTTTTTGCCATGGCCAAAAGACAATTCACTGACATGGTGTTTCTATGAATTGTGCGCAGTGGAAAAAACAAAGCAAAAAAAATTACATCATAGCATTTTTTTGTAAAGTACCATGTCCTTTTTAACAAATTTAACATGGCATTTTTCATAAAGTAGCATGGCATTTTTCAATTTTTTTATATGCATGCCAATTACACAACACTTTTTCTCTGTCTTTGCAAGGAAAGTATGTTATTTTATGGCATTTTTTTTAAAGTAAAAATAGTAAACAAGGCCTCTGGTATATTAGGGTATACATGGCATTTTAGGGTATAATTTCCGTACTCTTTTTTTCTAAAAGGGAGGAATTGTATTCACATACTGACTCGGAAAATCAGAGTCTAGTTTTCAGGTTCGCATGTATGTATAAGAGGAGAGGGAGAGGATTTCTCGCGTCCACCGATGACGACAGCGCACACGCGTACTGGCCGGAGGATACAGAAAAGATGGGCGAACGGGCGACTGGGCGGGCGACCGGGGCCACGGCCGCGGCTGCATCGTCCCTAGCCGGAGGATACAGAAAAGATGGGCGAACGGGCGACTGGGCGGGCGACCGGGGCCACGGCCGCGGCTGCATCGTCCCTAGCCGCCGGTGATGGCCAGAGAGTCGGAGGCCGGTTCTGGGCTCTTGCCGATCCGGATGAGGAGGATGCGGACGACGACAGGGATGGGATCCCGGCGGGTTCTCCACCGTCTCTGACTCCGTCAGATCTCATATGTGAGTTTTTTCATTCAGGGTACGACGAAGATGAAGTGGCAACAACGGTTGATGGTGTACTGCCACCTGATGATCCGGCAAGAATTGGATTGCACGCGGGAGAGAAGAAAGAAATGATCCGTTGCGTAGTTCACTGGAGAGCGGCGGCGACGGCAATCAAACCATGGAAAGGTCCCCTCCCGAAGGTAAGTCTTCCAAATCTTACTTTTTTCGATTTGATTAGGCCGGAATCGTGGATCACGGTTAAGAGAAAGAGGAATGCGCGCCGGCCAACCGCGTCTAGGATGCCGCCGGCGGCTGTGGCGTCATCACCGGCGGTTCAGGCGATCGGGATCTCCGCTAAGCGGACGCTGCGTTTGAATTGCCTATTGGGCCACAAGATGGGAGCGCGAGCAGTTGGGCCGGCTCTGTGTGAGTTGGGCCAGAGCATAGACGGGCCGGGGTTAGCTGGGTATGTGGCCCAGGCTAACCCGACCCCTATACCTCCATGCTGCGCCGCCCCATGCACGCGTTCGATCGCTTCTCCTCTATGTTCGCCATCGTCTGGTCGGTCTAGGGTTCCGAGAAGCGGCAAGCCGGGGTTCCGTGCGTGTGGCGCTGGTAGAGCTCGGCGCATCCTTCCCTCCTGGACATGGCTGGCTGCGGGTCAGCCACGCCGCCAGGCAAAAACGCCGCCGCGGGTGGGGTTGGCCGCGGTGGGGCGGCTACGCTGCCGGGAACCGGCCGTGCCACTGCCACGTTGCCGGCGGCTGGGGCTGGATGCGGGGGCGCGGTGCAGGCTGCGCCGCGACTACCGGCGCTGGCTGGTGCAAATCCCCTTGCTGTGGGTCGTGGTGGTGGAGTGAACGGCCTGAGACCGCCGACTCTGGTTGCTGCTGCCGCCTCGGGTCGGGGCGGGTCTGGCCTTGGTTCTCGGCCGCCGCTTCAGGGCCCGGGGAATGCTGGACGGGGAACTCCGCTCGGCCCGCGACCTGTGCTGACGGCGGGGGTGTCGCCGGCGGTCGGGCGTGGTGGACTACGGCCTCCCGCGCCGGCTAATGCTACTGTGGGGAGAGGCATTGCTCCGCCGAGGCCACCAACACCTGCGGCTGTGGGGCGTGGTGCTGCTCCGCCGCAGCCTTGTGTCGCGCCACCGCCGCACTACGTCGCGAGGCCGACGCAAAAACGATCGGGCCCAACGCAGACGAGGCAGAACGCGGTTGCTGGAGAGTCTAATGATCCGCCCCGAAGACAGTGGGGGACGATGGATATGATACTTATAGGGATGGCCAACACCGTGGATTGTCTTCTACGGGAGGTGGACGTGGTTATGCCTGGCAGAGTGATGGTGCTGCTGAGAGACCATTTCTCGGCCCTCCGGGTGGTTTTGTCGAGGGAGCTTCAGGCCCGGACTACCGGCAGAGAGGTGGCTACCGTGGTCATCGTGGTGGTCGTGGTCGGTATCGCAGATAGCCTCCGCCACCGGTCGTTGTTGACCATCAGGCTACTAATCTGGCGACCGATCCCGTTCAGTCGACCGAACTGCCTAGCCAGGCGATGGAGGTAGTGACGGGATTGGCCAACGTGGAGGTTCCTGCTACTGGTGTTTCTGCTGAGGCAGGTGACAGGACAGAGTCTGAGAGAGCGTCCAAGTGGGCGCGTAAGAAGGAGAAGATGCTATGCTATCGATGTGGTGAGAAGGGTCACTTCATTGCTAAGTGTGTGGCGGAGCTGTGCGATTCGTGTGGTAAGCCAGCACATGCCATGGGGGATTGCCCGCTTCTGCGTGATCAGGTTCCGGCTCTTACAATGTATGGAGTATATTATGCTAGCTAATGTTCTTTGTGTCCCCGGCTGCGAGAGAGATTCCGGTAGAGACGCAGAGCTTGACTACTGGAATTGTGAAAGCTACCCAGGGAGTGGTTTCTGAGGCTCAGATTGTGCAGAGACTTCAGGAACTGGCTCCAAGTGATTTTCAGTGGGAGCTTGTCCATATTGAGGACAGTGTGTTTAGGGTTGACCTCCCAACGGTGGACAATCTGCAGAGGTTGCTGAGCTTTGGGTTGTGCAAGGTCCTTGGTACTAAATGCATTCTGGAATTTCACGAGTGGGAGAAGGTGGAGCCTAAGGGAAAGCCCCTCACTCAGGTGTGGCTGCGGTTTTCCGGGGCTCCCTCTGAGCCTTTGACGGATGCTCGAGTTGTGGCTAGCCCGGGTATTATGGTTGGGAAAACTGAGAAAGTGGATATGACATTCACCCGCGCCCATGGGGTGGCCCGACTCCTAGTGAGTGTTCTGGACATTGAGTTCGTCCTCGATGTGGTCAACTGGACTTATAGGGGAGAGGTGTTTCCTCTTGAGATTGAGTTTGAGGATACAGAGTTGTTTGCTGAGGCAGTTAATGGGACTGATGTGGATATGCACGAGGGTGACGACAACGCGGGTGCTAGTGGGGAACCGACTGATGAGGCTGGACGTGAGAGGTCAAACGGATCGGGACCTGTTGCTCAGTTGCCTAGGGATGGGCCCGGGGTAGAGCCGGCCCCAGCTTCGTCGGTGCCGATGAGTACTTTGCGGTTTGGGTCCTTTGAGCCAGCGTCTGCCCCTCCCAGACTTTGGAGCGACCGGGTGGAATCTGATGATGTTTTTGAGTGCACGCTTCCGGTGTTGGAGTTTTATGCTGCTGATAGTCCTGTGGTGGAAGGCTTGATGGGGACGCACTAGGCGACGACCTTGGTGGGGGGTAGGGAGGTGGAGCCTCAGGTGGTTTCTCTTTCCCCCGCTCCCCCAGTGGTCACGTGCCGGGAGATGTCGTCTGCTTCGGAGGTTGTGCCTGGGGGGGGGGAGTCCAGGGCAGGTGGCCTCGACCTCTTCTCATTCTATCTTGGCGCCGGAGACGCCGACAACGCCGACGACGGCCGGCCGTGGGGGAGGCCGTCTGGGTCAGGTGGACCCGGTTCCTTCTCCTACGATGGCGGCTAGAGTGGCCACACCTCCAGTGGTGCTGGGTGGGGGTCTGGGGCAGGTGGCCTTGACCCCTCCTTCTCCTTCGGCAGTCAGGACAGCGACGCCCTCAGGCCAGAGGGTTGGGGCGGGGGGAGTGTTCGGGCAGGCGGCGCCCGCGCCTCCCTCCCCCGGCTTCCCATCCATGGGGCTTGGGAGCCCTCCGCCGCCTCCTCCGGTATCCTTGGCTGATTCTTTAGCGCGAGGTATTACTCGGGAGGAGGTCATTGCCTTTGGTGGGATTCCCGACCCGGTCTCTGCGCGGCGACGGATGAGTTCTCGTCTCCAGGACCACCCGGAGGTTGATGACATGCAGCAGAGATGCGCTATGAGGGCGGCCAAGCTTCGTGACATTGAGGTCACTACTGGTATGTCAGTCAACATGTATAATTCTATATTGCATTTTTCTAAAGATGAGATTACTAATAATGCCAACCAATTAGGAGTTTCGCTAGGGAGTACTAATAGTGAAATTTCTAACTCGGTTATTGATCTCCTAGATTTGGAAGCGGAACGCGCTTTATAAACAATTCGAAACCTAGCAGCAGTAAAACCTATGAATGATGCAGAGATTGATGCGTTGGGGGTAAGAGTGCTCGATAGTTTTTGTGCGGATCTTGCACCATCCACTCTTGAATCTGAGGAAGAGGATGTAATTCTAGAGGATGCAGTAGCAAGACCAACTGACCCCGGTTATGAGGACCGAGTGGAGGACCATAGTAAACCCAAGCGTAAGTGGAAGCGGAAGGTTTATCCTGCTTCCGCGGTTCGTAGGAGTGCTAGGATTCGAATGGCCAAAAAATTTCATGATGACATATGAAAGGAATCTTTTAGAATAGCAGAGGTCTAAAGGACTTGGCTAAAAGAAGGTTCCTTGCTGAGGCGTCTCTTGAGCATCGATTAGATTTCATTGCTCTCTCAGAAACTGGTAGGGATAATTTTGCGCCCCAGTTTCTCAACACTTTATCGGTGGTGTCGATTTTGATTGGCATTGCCTTCCTCCGCGAGGAAGATCGGGTGGGATCTTGCTTGGAATGAGATGCGATTCACTGGAAGTCCGAAGTGTAGTGATGGGTGACTTCGCGGTTAAATTTTGGGTCAGGTCCAAAGCTGATGGGTTTAACTGGGCTCTGGTGGCGGTGTATGGTGCCGCACAACCCGAGCTTAAACCGGAGTTTTTGGCGGACCTGGTTCGAATATGCGGATCCGAGCAGCTCCCAATTTTGGTTGGGGGTGACTTCAACATCATAAGGAGGAGAGAGGAAAAGAATAACAATAATTTTGATGGCAGATGGTCGTTTATGTTGAATACCATTATTAAAAGCTTGGATCTGAGAGAGATAGAGCTTTCCGGTAGAAAGTTTACCTAGGCTAATGCTTTGCCAAACCCGACGTATGAGAAGCTGGATCGAGTTCTCGCGAGTGTCGAGTGGGAACAGAAGTTCCCTCTCGTAACGGTCCAAGCTCTCTCGCGCGGAATCTCGGATCACACACCTTTATTCGTGGACTCAGGTGAGCCAAACCACGTGGGAAACAAAAACACCTTTTCTTTCGAACTTGCATGGTTTGAACGAGAAGGTTTCTTGGATCTAGTTGCCAGGGAATGGGCTAAAGATGCAGGAGGTACGACTTCTGTCCAGCGTTGGTAGAACAAGATTAGGCATTTGAGAAGTTTCCTACGGGGATGGGCTAAACACCTTAGTGGGATTTATAAAATTGAAAAGGAAAGGCTCCTTTCTCTGATTCAGTCCCTAGATATAAAAGCCGAATCCACGATTTTGCAATATGCAAAGCTCCAGATTAAGCTAGATGCGGAGATGAGGTTGAAAGAACTTCTCCGCGAAGAAGAATTGAAGTGGGCGTTGCGGGCTAAGGTTCGCAGGGTCCAGGGGGAAGCAAACACTCAATTCTTTCACTTGATTGCTAATGGCAAGCACAGAAAGAAGAGAATCTTTCAGCTTGAGCAAGATGAAGGAACGATTGTGGGGTAGGACAACCTGAAAATTTACATCACCGAGTATTATAAGCAGTTATTTGGACCTCCGGAGGATAGTTGTGTATCCCTCGATGAGTCCAAGATTGAGGATGTGCCTCAACTAACTGCTAATGATAATGATATTCTGGTTGCCCCATTCTTGGAGAAGGAGGTGTTTGATGCTATAGCGCAGATGAAAAACAATAAGGCTCCCGGGCCTGATGGATTCCCGGCGGAGTTTTACAAAAGATGTTGGCACATTATTAAGGGGGATTTACTTCCAATGTTCCACGATCTTTTCTCTGGACAGCTTCAGTTATTTCACTTAAATTTTGGAACAATAACACTGCTTCCTAAGAAAACGGATGCTGTGAGAATCGAGCAGTTTAGGCCGATCTGCCTTCTCAATGTTAGTTTCAAAATTTTCACCAAGGTTGGGACTAATCGGCTCACACAGATTACACATTCTGTGGTGCAGCATTCCCAAACTGCTTTCATGCCGGACAGAAACATCCTAGAAGGGGTGGTGGTCCTGCATGAAACGCTCCATGAAATCCACTCGAAAAAATTGGATGGAGTTATCTTTAAGGTGGATTTCGAGAAAGCATACGATAAAGTAAAATGGCCATTCCTACAACAGGCGTTGCGTATGAAAGGCTTTGATGAAATCTGGCGACGCGAGGTTGAATCATATATGCAAAATGGGAGTGTTGGAATTAAAGTGAATGATGAGATCGGTCATTATTTCCAGACACAAAAGGGCCTGAGACTAGGGGATCCGATGTCCCCTATCCTGTTCAACATTGTAGTGGATATGTTGGCAATTATGATAGGAAGGGCTAAGGAGGCTGATCAAGTGGGTGGCCTGGTACCTCATCTCGTTGATGGCGGTGTGTCCATCCTCCAGTACGCCGATGATACAATCATCTTTATGGAGCATGACTTGGCAAAAGCGAGAAATATGAAGCTGGTGTTATACTTATTTGAACAATTGACTGGGTTAAAAATTAACTTTCACAAAAGCGAGTTGTTCTTCTTTGGTAGAGCCAATGATGAACAAGAGGCTTATAGGCAATTATTTGGGTGTGATTTGGGCGCTTTGCCTTTCACCTACTTAGGAATACCAATCCACCATCGTAAGCTAACAAACAGAGAGTGGAAGTGCATCGAGGATCGATTTGAAAAGAAACTGAGTTGCTGGAAGGGCAAGCTCATGTCATACGGAGGCAGATTAATTCTAATAAATTCGGTTCTCACGAGTATGCCTATGTTTCTTTTGTCTTTCTTCGAAGTCCCAGTTGGAGTTAGGAAAAGACTGGACTTCTATCGATCACGTTTCTTTTGGCAGGGTGATGAGCTAAAAAGAAAATACCGTTTAGCCAAATGGGATATCATCTGTAGACTGAAAGACCAAGGGGGTCTTGGTATTGAGAATCTTGAAGTTAAGAACAGATGTCTTCTCAGCAAGTGGTTGTGGGAGTTATCAAGTGGGACTGACACCACTTGGGCGCAAATCCTCCGTAGCAAGTATCTTTAAACCATAACTTTGTCTCAGGTGACAGTAAGACCGACTGATTCACCCTTTTGGAAAGGGCTTATGAAAGTAAAGCTTTCCTTGTTTAATAGGACAAAGTTTATTGTTGGTGACGGTGCCAGTACGCGATTCTGGGAGGATACTTGGCTCGGAGAGGCACCCTTAGCCATCTAATACCCGTATTTGTATCGTATTGTTCAAAGACGTGAGATTTTTGTTGCAACGGTATTACAATCGACCCCCCTTAATATTCAGTTCGGAAGGGCATTACTGGGTAATCATTGGGAAGAATGGCTACATCTAGTAAGTAGACTGATGGACATTCAACTTTCCCAACAACCCGATGAATTACACTGGAAGCTTACTAGGTCTGAGTTTTTACTGTTAAATCAATGTGTGTTGATGTTATCAATTCAAGCTCAATCCCTAGTTCCAAACATGTTTGGGCTGTCAAAGTCCCTTTGAAAATCGAAGTGTTTATGTGGTTTCTCCATAAACAAGTTATTTTAACCAAGGACAACTTGACAAAGCGTAATTGGACAGGACCTATTAGGTGTAGTTTCTGTGATCGGGATGAGACGATCAAACACCTTTTTCTTGATTGCCCGCTAGCTAAAGTTTTATGGAGGACGATTCATATTGCTTTTAATATTACTCCACCTTGACGCCCCCGATTTGACCGTACACTAATCATGGATGCAAATGTGTACGACCAAGATCAGGAACTCACGGGAAGATATCACAACACAACTCTAGACATAAATTAAAATAATACAAGCTTTATATTACAAGCCAGGGGCCTCGAAGGCTCGAATACAAGAACTCGATCATAGAAGAGTCAGCGGAAGCAACAATATATGAGTACAGACATAAGTTAAACATGTTTGCCTTAAGAAGGCTAGCACAAACTAGGATACAGATCGAAAGAGGCACATGCCTCCTGCCTGGGATTCTCCTAAACTACTCCTGGTCGTCGTTAGCGGCCTGCACGTAGTAGTAGGCATCTCCGGTGTAGTAAGAGTCGTCGTCAACGGTGGCGTCTTGCTCCTGGGCTCCATCGTCTGGTCGCAGCAATCGGGTATAGAAAGGGGGAAAAGAGGGAGCAAAGCAACCGTGAGTACTCATCCAAAGTACTCGCAAGCAAGGAGCTACACTACATATGTATGCAATGGTATCAAATGGAACAATGGTATCATATGTGGACTGAACTACAGAATGCCGGAATAAGAGGGGGATAGCTAATCCTTTCGAAGACTACGCTTCTGGTAACCTCCATCTTGCAGTAGGAGAAGAGAGTAGATGGTAAGTTCACCAAGTAGCATCGTATAGCATAATCCTAACCGATGATCCTCCCCTCGTCGCCCTGTGAGAGAGCGACCACCGGTTGTATCTGGCACTTGGAAGGGTGTGTTTTATTAAGTATCCGGTTCTAGTTGTCATAAGGTCAAGGTACAACTCCAAGTCGTCCTGTTACCGAAGATCATGGCTATTCGAATAGACTAACTTCCCTGCAGGGGTGCATCACATTTCCCAACATGCTCGATCCCCTTTGTCCGGACACACTTTTCTGGGTCATGCCTGGCCTCGGAAGATCAACACGTCGCAGCCCTACCTAGGCACAACAGAGAGGTCAGCACGCCGGTCTAAATCCTATGGCGCAGGGGTCTGGGCCCATTGCCCATTGCACACCTGCACGTTGCGTACGCGGCCGGTGAGCAGACCTAGCAACCTCCATTACAAAGGAAGTTGCGTTATGCGGTCCAACCTGGCGCGCGTCGCTCAGTTGCTGACGTCACGAAGGCTTCGGCTGATACCACGATGTCGAGTGCCCATAACTGTCCCCGCGTAGATGGTTAGTGCGTATAGGCCAGTGGCCAGACTAAGATCAAATACCAAGATCTCGTTAAACGTGTTAAGTATCCGCGAACGCCGACCAGGGCCAGGCCCACCTCTCTCCTAGGTGGTCTCAACCTGCCCTGTCGCTCCGCCACAAAGTAGCAATCGGGGGCCGTCGGGAACCCAGGCCCACCACTACCTGGATGGAGCCACCTGCCCCTTCAGCCCCCATCTCCGAACAGTATCATAAGTAATGTAACAGTATAAGTATAGATCATATGCCCGTGATCACCTCCCGAAGTGATCACGACCCAGTAGTATAGCATGGCAGACGGACAAGAGTGTAGGGCCACTGATGATAATCTAGCATCCTATACTAAGCATTTAGGATTGCAGGTAAGGTATCAACAGCTGGAGCAACAATGACAGGCTATGCATCAGAATAGGATTAATGGAAAGCAGTAACATGCTACACTACTCTAATGCAAGTAGTATAGAGAAGAGTAGGCGATATCTGGTGATCAAAGGGGGGCTTGCCTGGTTGCTCGGGCAAGAGAGAGGGGTCGTCAACATCGTAGTCGTACTGGGTAGTAGCGGCGTCGGTCTCGGTGTCTAGCGAGAGAAGAGGGGGAAGAAACAATAAATATTAAGCAAACAGATGCATGACGATGCATGACATGACAAAGCGTGAAGCTAGGTGTGCCCTAACACAGTATGAGGTGGTACCGGTGAAGGGGGGAAACATCCGGGAAAATATCCCCAGTGTTTCGCATTTTCGGACAGATGAACCGGAGGGGGAAAGTTGCGTGTTCGCTATGCTAGGGATGTGTGACGGACGAATGGGCTACGTATCCGGATTCGTCTCGTCGTTCTGAGCAACTTTCATGTACAAAGTATTTTCATCCGAGCTATGGTTTATTTTGTATTAATTTTCAAAGTTTTAATTGATTTTTTTATTTCTATATTTAATTTAATTCGAAATTAAATTAATATCTAAATGCTATGGGTACACAGGAAGTGTACCCAGCCAATGCAACAAAGGCTGACAGGTGGGGGCAGTTGACTAAGTCAACTACCCAGTCAGCAGAGGCTGGTAGGTGGGCCAGGGGGATGCTGACTGAGCAGTCAACAGTCAAAGTATTGACTGTTGACTAGTCAAAGCAGGGAAGTGGGGTCCAGGTGTCATAGAGATATAATTCTATCCGAGTTTTAATAGTTTAAACAATTAGAGGGAGGGGTCCACCAGTCATAGGGCCAACTAACTAACCGTTTTATTAAACTTAATTAGTTAATTAGTGGGTGGGGCTAACTTGTCAGTGGGTCATTAGTTAACATAGTTCATTTTGTTTGCACAGGTTATTTAGCGACATGGCCCCAACATGTTAGTGGCACAGAGCCCAATTAGCACTAGGCTAATGATGTCCACGCTGGCACTAAATGACGGCAATGGCAGAGTGCGCCGGCGACGACCGGTCGCCCGTCTCCGGCCACCGGTTGCTGCACAGAGAGGTGCTATGGGCAGCAGAGAGAGCGCTACATCTAGAGGCGCGAGTCGCCGGTGCTGGGATGGCCGGAAGCACGACCGGCGACGAGGTTTGGCAGCGGCAGGTGAGTGTGTGAGCGCGTGCGCAGTCACGGGAGGTACGGCGCGCGGACAAGGCTTGTCGCGGCCATCGACAGTGACTGAGGCAAGGGGAAGGAGGGGGCCGGCGAGGGGCTCACAGGGGAGCTCGATGGCGTGCTCTGGAAGGTCGGGAGTGGCTCGATGCAGCGGATCCGACGATGATGACCGGCGGAGCAGAGGCGGAAGATGAGGCCGACCCGATGAGATAGTGGTCCCAGGTTGCTTCTATGGGCGAAGTCGACGAAGAGGCGGTCGGCGGAGGCGACGCGGCGACGGCGTCGGGCGGGGCAGCGGCGACAGCGATGGGCGGCGGGCTCTGGGCGCGTCAGGCTGTGCCCGATCCAGGCGAGGGCGCGCTTGAGGGAGAGAGAGGGCGAGGTGGATCGGTAGGGCTAGGGTTTCGGGAAGGATGACGGGGACGGGCGGCGAGGTCCGATGAGGGGGCTCTGGGCGGCGGCGAGCGCTGGGCGTCGAGGTCGTTGCCCCCGATCCAGATCGGGGGAAGACGCAAGGGGAGAGGCGGGTCGGGGGAGTGGGCAAGAGCATGGGGTTACGGTTACTAGTGGGGGAGCTAGTAGGCCAGGGGGTGCAGGGGTGGGCCGGCAGGCCACTCGGCCACACGGCCAACTGGGCCAAGGCCCAGTCAGGGGGGGGGGGGTGACGTTGTTTTCCTTTTTTATTTTTTTTGTAATTTTGCTTTATTGTTTTATCTTTATGCTCATTTAATTTTGTTCTACAAAATATATACAAAAGCATCTAAATGTGTGACTGGTTTTACCACTGCCACAAAAAGTTCACACCTAATTAAAATAGTTTAATATTTTATAAATTATAAAAGGCATTTATTTAATTGTTTAAGCTACTGTTTCATTTATTTTAGAGCCTTTAAACACTTTATCAAAGTTTGGTTTCTCCACCACAATTAACAATGATTTACCTGACACCTTTAGAACATTTTAGTTTTAAAGTTTTGAAAATTTTGATGTTTGCCTTTTATTCAATTTTGAATTTGAATTGGTTTTTTAAACTAACGCGGGATTATCAACAGTAACTGCGGCGACGTGGCATCATTAACGAGGGATTACTATAGCCTAATTATCCGGGCGTCACATCCATGAGTTCAGTCAACATGTTATTTGGAACATGGCTTAACGGGGTAGAGCCCGAGTTAGCGAGACATATTCGTGTAGGAGTCTGTGCCTTGGTGTGGGCGCTATGGAATTGCATAAATGATTTGGTTTTTAACAGGACAACACACATTCATTTTTTGTAGGTTATTTTCAAAGCCACGGCGTTGATCCGTTCGTGGTCGTTACTCACTCCGACGGAGGCCAGGGAGCATTTGGTTATTGAATCTATTCGTTGGGAGATGATAACTCCGGATATCTTCAACCGATTTGGATGACGATCATGTAATAGGATATGCAATTAGTTTACCTATCTCTCTTTTGCCAGTCGGTTGTGGCGTCCTTTATTTGGCTAGTTTATGTTTCTAGCCCTTTTTTAGCTCTGTGTGAGCTTTTTTCACTTTTCAGTGGGAGACTTTAAAATCTTGTTGGAACATATTTATTTGGTTTAATAAGATGACCGTATGCATTGTTCTGATGCAGAGACCGGGGAGTCTCCCCTTTCGAAAAAAAAACGCGTACTAGCCGGAGATTGAACTCAGTTTCAAGAGCGATCGACCAGCAATGGCATGCAGCAGCGCCAGCACCAGCGCCCTCCGGTCCTTGCCACACTGCTCGTCTTCGAACACCAGCCTTCCCGGTCGACGACGGCGATCAGAGTCAGATGCGATGATCAAGAACATATCCCCAAGATGCTCATGTTCAACATATCAGAAAAAGAGAACATGTATGGAGGTAACACCCGCCATGCTATCCCCCAAGGACAACTAGATCTGCTTTGCCACCCTGTAGGGCTGCATCTTCATCATCCATGCATGGCGCCTTCCCGTGGGAGATTTGGCTGTGGCATCCGATCACGAGAGAGACCATATCCCTCCCGCCCAAAGAAGACGACCACTATGTCCCAACCAGCTGCACCTGCCTCCTGACTAGGGCTGAACGGAACGAGCGGGCTTTTGGGCCCGCTTGTGGCCCGTTCAGGACCGGACCGGACGGGCCAGGACCGGTAGGAAAGCTGGACGGTTCGGGCCGCAATATTCAGCCCGAAAAAATGTCGGTCCGGTCCGGTCTTTCACCGAGCCGCTCGGTCGGAGCGAGAAAATGCACTCACCGTCGCCGTCATTCTTCGTCGTCGCGGCCACTGGCAACCTCCGGGTGAACCACGATGTCTCGGAGCTTCCCCTCTCCTTCCTTCCTCTCCTCCCCATGCGCCGTATCCTCTTGCCGCTGAACGCCATCACTGTCGTGCGTGCACTGCCGCCGATCTGGAGTTCTCGAACATGGCATCGACCGCAACCGTGGCACCAATTCCTGCGGGTATTGCGGCTGCAAGAGCTGAAATTGTGCCATGACACGAGCTGCGGGTCAAGACGTTTTTCTTGCAACATAATGGAACGAAAGAATAGCCAGGAACGAGTATTGCGGCCGTGTCATCCAACGTCCACCCGTACGCAGCTATATTGCCGCTGCATGAGCTCAAATTGTGCCATGCCACGATCTCCCACAACTGCCTGATCTAACTAACCTGAAACTAATCGAGGAGGTGGACATGCACACATTGCATGGCGAGTGATTTATGCACTAAAGGAAAATTAAGCAGTAAACATGCACACCGGGCACCAGCTCTAAAGGACATACTCCGAACGCTCTACGCCTCGATCAGGCACCACCAGGAAGTACTGGGGCACGATCCCGAACACTCTGAAGGTGAAGCAGCAGCTGTTGTTCGAGGCGTTTCTGCGCTTCTTCTGGACGAGGGCGAAGATTGTCAGTTAAATACGTGCTGTCAAACTTTCTGAAAAATCAGTTTAGTCAGTTTCAGAAAATTCAGTTCTCAGTTTCACTCGCGCACGTCGTCCAGTTCGTCCCATCACTCGCGCACGTCGCCCAACTCGCGCACGTCGTCCCATCACTCACGCACGTCGTCCCATCACTCGCACATGTCGCCCAGCTCGCCACTGCACCCGCACACATCGACCCCGCCCATTCGGTCCCTTCGGTCCATTCGGTCTGGCTCGGGCTTCGTCGCCGCCGGTCCGGTCCCCGGGATCAGGACTGCCGTGCTGCTCGGTCTGGTCCGGCCCAGACCGCCGGCGGCCGGTTCAAACAACGGCTCGGACTGGATTGGACCGGCCCGGACCGTGTCCACCCTGACTCCTGACCCATAGCTCCGCCGCGCGCGCCTTGACTGCGTCATCCTCCTGTTCAATAAGGAAGACAATGTAAGCACCGATCACACACACACAAGAATGCTCAGACGATAGTGGTTTTGGGTTGCGAACACTTACAACTTTTCTGCATTTCTTCTTGACCTCTTATTCTGTTACAGAAAGGAAACGAGGGCACTAACGGCCCGAGAAAACAGCCACACCGAGCCACAACGATCGCGCCATCCCATGATCCAGCTCGTGCGGGGTGTGGACTACTTCTAAGGAAAAAAAACTTTCTAACAAACTTATCTACTCAGCTGACTATGCAGCGTTTATTTTCTGCTAAGACTAAACTGACGAATACACAAGGTTTAAGTCCACAATCACTCCCTAAGCCTTGTGTGCTTCGTCCAGCTCCACCATCCCGATCTTCATGCGCTGCTCCTGAAGCTTGACTCGCCCAAGTGCCTTGGTGAGCACATCGACAAGTTGATCTCCGGACCGAACGAACTCGATCTGGATCTTCCCGTTCTCCACGCACTCCCGGATAAAATGATACCTGATTTCAATGTGTTTGCTCCGGTCATGGTAAACAGGGTTCTTACTCAGTGAGATGGCCGACTTGTTGTCGACGTTGAGCACCGCCGCCTTCAGTTCTTCGTCCTTTATTTCTCCCAGCAGCCGTGCGAGCCATATACCTTGGCATGCCGCCGTGGTGGCGGCCATGTACTCCGACTCGCATGAGGAGAGGGCCACCACCCTCTGCTTCTGTGATTGCCAGCTGACCAGGTTGCTGCCAAGGAAGAAGGCGACGCCGGTGGTGCTCCTGCGGTTGTCCACATCGCCGCCCAGATCGCTGTCGCTGTAGCCGATCAGAGGCGCATCGTGGTCACCGCGCGTGTACCGCACTCCCCAGTGCAAAGTCCCGGCCACATAGCGCAGAACATGTTTCACTGCCGCCATGTGCTCCGTCGTGGGCTCCTGCATGAACCGGGAGACGTACCCGACGGAGAAAGCAAGATCCAGCCTGGTGTGGACGAGGTAGCGGAGCATGCCCACGATGCTCCTGTAATCGGTGGCGTCCACTGGCTGTGCCGAGCTCACCCTGCTCAGCTTGAAGCGCGGCTCCATGGGCGTGTGACAGGGGTTGCAACCCGTCATGTCCGCCTTGTCGAGGATCTTGGCAGCGTACGCGGCCTGACCAAGGTCGATGCCGCCGTTGTGCTGCCTCACCTCGATTCCAAGATAGTAGTGGAGCCGTCCCAGGTCTCTCATGTAGAAGAGTACCTGCATCTCCTTCTTGAAGCCATCGATCTCCTCCTTGTCCGAGCCAGTGATGATCAGATCATCGACGTAGACGCCGACGACCAGGCGCGAGGACGCCGTGCCCCTGGCGTACACCGCGTGTTCAGACGGACACCTGCTGAACTCAAGCGAGCCCAGACTCGCGTCCAGCTTGGCGTTCCATGCCCGCGGGGCCTGCTTTAGCCCGTACAGGGCCTTTCTGAGCTTGAGTACCTTCGAATCTTCGCCAGTAGCTGTGAACCCCGGCGGCTGCACCACGTAGACCTCCTCTTCTAGCTCGCCGTTGAGGAAGGCGGACTTTACGTCCATGTGGTGCACAGTCCAGCTCGCGCGCGTGGCCAGAGCGAGCAGGAGGCGGACGGACTCGAGCCTGGCCATCGGCGCGAACACCTCGTCGTAGTCGACGTCGTGCTTCTGTACATATCCCTTCGCCACCAACTTCGCCTTGTGCTTCACTACCGCGCCGTGAGCATCTTTCTTGGTCTTGTATACCCATTTGAGGCCGATCGGATGGTGACCAGCGGGCAGGTCCACGAGCTCCCAGGTTTGGTTGGCTTCAATGGAGTTCATCTCCTCCATCATCGCGTGCTGCCAGCATGTCTCACCTTTTGCTTCCTCAAAGGAGCCGGGCTCCTCGCCCAGCGCGAGGTGCAGCTCGTCGACGAGTTCGTTGTCGTCGATCTCGCCGTCAGCGTCGTCGAACTCCTCCAGCCCTGGAGGAGGCGCGTTCCGAGCCCCCTTCTCAAGCGTGTCCATGTAGCGAGGGTTGGGGAGGAAGATGCCGTCCTTGCCGCGCGTCGTCATCGGGTGCACCGGCGCAAGGTTGTCGGTCGTGCGCGCAGGAGCCGGGGGAGTCGTGGGCGCGGTAGTGGTCGTCGCTGGGGTGTCGTCGTCGCCCCCAGTCGATACTGTTGTTGTGGATGGCGTGCTTGACGAGGACGCGGACTGAGCGGGTGATCGCGGGGCGCCAGGCGATGAGGGGGAGCATGCCGCAGATGACGGACTGCCGGTGAGGATTGACATGGGCTCAATTGTAAAGCTCATACCTGCCCGGTCCATGCCACTCTTCTCCCAGTCCCATGCTCCCGTCTCGTCGAAGACGACATCACGTGAGACATGGACTCGCTTGCCCATAGGGTCGTAGAGCCGGTACGCCTTGCTCCCTGGCTCGTACCCGATCATCACCATGGCTTTGCTCCGGTCCTCAAGCTTGGAGAGGTGTGGGCGCGTGTTCTTGGCGTGCGCCACACTGCCGAACACGCGCAAGAAGTCGACAGAGGGCTCCCTGCCATGCCAGGCCTCGAACAGCGTCTTGCCCGGTACGCTTCTGGAGTATGCCCTATTGAGCACGAAAGCGGCCGTGGACACGGCCTCGCCCCAAAATTGCGGCGGCACCCCCATCGCCTTGAGCATGCACCGGGCCGTCCCGACGACGGTTTGGTTGTGTCTCTCCACCACGCCATTCTGTTGGGGCGAGTATGGCGCGGTGAGGTGCCTTTGGACCCCAAGATCAGCAAGATGTGCGCTGAACTCGCCGGAGTTGAACTCTCTGCCTCGGTCAGAGCGGAAAGTGCGCAGCTTCCGCCCCGTCTCGCGCTCTGTGTGTGCCTGGAAGCGCTGGATCGCCTCGGCTGCCTCGTCCTTGCTCCGGAGCAGGTACAACCACATGAACCTGCTGTGATCATCCACAAGCAACAGGAAGTAACGCTTGCCGCCCGGAGTGGGCGGCGAGATAGGCCCGCAAAGATCACCATGCACAAGCTCAAGCGGCTCGGTGGCGCGGTAGTTAGCCTGCTGAGGGAAAGGCGCTCGCCGCTGCTTGCCCACTAGGCAGGCGTCGCAAACCTGCTCGGAGTGGTGGAAGAGGGGCATGCCCTTTACCATGTTCTGACGTGCCAGCCGCTCGAGGCCGTCGAAGTGTTGGTGCCCGAAGCGCGCGTGCCAACGCCACGCCTCATCCCCGGAGTGCGCAGCGAGATAGACGGGGTTGGCAAGCTGTAGACGGGCGATGTAGAGCCTGTTGCGGGTGCGCGGCACTCTGGCCAGGATGCGGTGCTGGCGATCACGCACCGTCATGACGCCGGCTTTGACGTGCGTGGGACAGCCGTTCTCGTCGAGCTGCCCGATGGACACGATGTTGCTCTTGAGCCGCGGGATCCAGTACACGCTGGTGAGTGCATGGTGCCCGCCGTCAGCCGCGGCGGACAGGATGGTGCCCCGCCCTTGGATTGACATGAGCGAGTCGTCCCCAAACCTGACCGAGCCACGAATGCCCTTGTCCAGCTCGGCAAACGCCGCCTCGTCGCCGGTCATGTGGTTCGATGCACCCGTGTCGAGGTACCAGGCCGTGTCATGATCTCCGGGAGCGCGGCGGAGTTCCACGCGGGCGCACGACTTGTTGAGGAAGACGACCTCCTCGCCCGCTCCAGCAAGCGGCGCGACGGCCGCAGCTGTCAGGGAGGCCTCCTCGATCATCAGTAGACCCGGATCGTCGTCCTCGCCTACTTGGCCTTGTGCAAGGAGGGCCAGTTCCTCCTCGCGTTTCTTCTTGCGGCAGTCCCGGGCCCAGTGGCCTGCGAAGCCGCAGTAGCGACACTTGTCACGATCCGCGTCGCCGCCGCCGTTCTTCCCACCACCGGCGTCAGTGCCAACAGGGGACTTGCCTTTTCCGCCGCGTCCACCGCCGCGGCCACGTCCGCGGCCACGCCCTCGTCCGCGCGTCTGTGCACCTGATGAGTTGCTGCCGCTTGCGCCGTTGTTCGCCGTACGCTTCTCGTACGCGCGCCAGTCCTCCAGGGTCATCAGAAGGCGACCGGCATCCTCGCCTCCGCCGTCTTGGTCGAGGCGTTCCTCCACCACCTTGAGCCGTCCGGTGAGCTCCTCCACCGTCAGGGTGTCGAGGTCGACCAACGTCTCGATGGAGAGTGCCACCTGAGCGTATTTGCGGGGCACAACTCGAAGGAACTTACGTACCACACGTGCGTCCCCGACAGGATCACCATGGATGGAGAGGTTGTTGACGAGCCCGGTGAGCCTCATCGCAAAGTCGTCGACGTTCTCGCTGGGCTTGAAGCGGATATCCTCGAATTCTCGACGAAGGCCCTGGGCCTTGGCCTCGCGCACGACGGCCGATCCCATCCGCATGGTCTTGACGGCATCCCAGCTTGCTTCGCCGTCTCCTTCGTGGAGAGGACCGCGAGCATCTCCTCTGGCACCGCCCGGAGGACGGCCTCCAGGACGGTGCGGTCGTCGTGGTAGTCGGCGATTCCAGTGGTGACGGCGTCCCACAGCCCGCGAGTCTGCAGGATGGCTCTCATCAGGAGAGACCAGCTGCCGTAGTTGCTCCGGGTCAGTGTTGGGAACACCGTTGGGAGGGCCACCTCGCGTCTCTGCACCACCGGCGCGGCGACCTCGTGCCCGCGCATGGTGCGGCTATGCCTAGCCCTGGGAGACCGCGAGAGTGTGCGCCCACGCGTCGGCGACGGAGTCCGGGACCCGCCAGCGGAGTCCTTTCGCGACCCCTCGCCGGAGCCCTTCCGGGGCTCCTTGCTTCCCGCCATGACCGGCGGATCGTACTAACGGCTCTGATGCCAATTGTAAGCACCGATCACACACACACACACAAGAATGCTCAGATGACAGTGGTTTTGCGTTGCGAACACTTGCAACTTTTCTGCATTTCTTCTTCACCTCTTATTCTGTTACAGAAAGGAAACGAGGCCACTAACGGCCCGAGAAAACAGCCACGCCGAGCCACAACGATCGCGCCATCCCACGATCCAGCTCGTGCGAGGTGTGGACTACTTCTAAGGGAAAAAACTTTCTAACAAACTTATCTACTCAGCTGACTATGCAGCGTTTATTTTCTGCTAAGACTAAAATGACGAATACACAAGGTTTAAGTCCACAGACAAGACGATGGCGGCTCGACGAAGATGGAATAAGGTTCTTCCCGCCTAGCCCCCATCACGGTGGTGCATCTAGCATCGTTGAAGGGAGTGTGGAGGTGCGTCTCCGGCGAATCTCGCGGCATTCGGTCTATGATTGTCTTTGGTGGATCTACTCGGATCCAATCTTTGTTTGTATTTGTGTCATGTGTCTTCGGGTTAGATCCTTCCGATATAAATTTCTCTTCATCGGCGGCGGTTGCTATTCTGGTGCGTCGGTCCTATGGGGCTTTAGTAGTCTGCTACAATAAGTTGTGCCCGGCTCCGGCGAGGGAGGGGCGATGACGGCGACGCACCTTCGGCTCGCTTCAGTGCTTGTAGTCGTTGCTAAATGGTCAATGAATTTTAATTATTTCTGATGATTGTTGCACTGCCATGGTTAAAGATGAATAGATCAGAAGTTTTCTGAAAAATCGAAAAATAAAAAATAAAACAGAAAATAAAAAGAAAAACATCAAATAAAACCACGCTACTAGTGTGCAGGCCATGAGGAAAGTGTCGCCGTATATGGCATTTTAGTGTATATTCTGCATATTTTTTTGAAAACAAGGAATACTCCTTTTTTTTTGCGCACAGAAAACTCTATTCGCATACTGACTAGGACAATCAGAGTCTAATTTAGATGCTTTATAAAAAAAAGAGTCCAATTTAGATTCGGTAAAACAATACATGGTCGACTCGGACTCTAGTCAACTTAGCTTCTCCTATAAAGTCATATTCGTATCGTTCAAAAAAAAAGAGTCATATTCGTATCTGCCGTCCGTAGATCAATTATTAACCACGGAGCGAAAATAAGCTGAGAGCAGAGGCAGAGTCATTGGGGATTTCTCGGCAAAAAAAAAGGAGTCATTGGGGATTTCTTCGCGTCCACCGACGACGACGGCGCGCACGTACCGGCCGGAGATTGAATTCAGTTTCAACGACGATCGATCAGGAATGGCGTGCAGCAGCACCGGCGCCCTCCAGTCATTGCCACTGCTCGTCTTCGAGCACCAGCCCACACGGAACGAGTCGACGACAGCGATCGGAGTCGGAGGCGATGATCAAGAAGTTATCCCCGAGATGCTCATGTTCAGCATATCGGAAGAGAGAACATGCATGGAGGCGACACCGGCCATGCTATCCCCGCAGGACAACCAGATCTGCTTCGCCACCCCGCAGGGCTGGATCTTCATCATCCACGGCGCCTCCCCGTGGGAGACCTGGTTGTGGCATCCGATCACCGGAGAGACCATACCCCTCCCGCCCATAAAAGACGACCACTATGTCCCCACCAGCTGCACCTGCCTCCTGACCCATAGCTCCGTCGCGCACCCCGACTGCGCCGTCGTCCTGTTCGACGTCGAGGACCCCGAAATGTGGTTCTGCCGAGTCAACGGCGGAAGCAGGAGGGCATGGGGGCAGCACACATACGATGTTGGTGAGTACACTCTCCCAGACCCAGAGCCAGAGGACGTCAGTGACGGCGACGGCGACTCCACTTCTACTCCCCCCACCAAGCGAGTCATCCCCACCCTCGTCGCCGCGCAGGGAGGGAAGCTGCACTTCATCTTCTCGGAATCAAACCAATACAAGATGGGCATCGTTCAGCTCGACTTCGGCACCCCTCCTTCTCCCACTGCTGAGCTTCATACGCTCGAGGACGTGGACGCCGCCATCACTCTACCGGAAGGCATGTGCTCCGGCGTGTCTTGGCTGCTGGACTCCCTCGGGGAGCTGTTCCGGGTCTGCGTTTGCTTTCGGGAATTCAACCCCGACGACATCGGCGCCGTCCTTGTCTTTAAGATGGATTTCGACCATGGGCGCTGCTGGCGCATGGTGCATGACATTGGAGACAGGGTCTTCATGTTGGCTCGCGGAGGCAATGCGGTTTCTTGCCCAGCGGGCGCCTGCAACCTGCAGGGAAACCGCATCTACTTCATGAAGAACTTCGTCGAGGATGATGGGGATCTGTGCATCTACGACTTGGGGGAACAACTCATTGAGATTCTTGTGGTTCATGAACGTGACTTGACTCTTGCACGCGTCAAACCTTATTGGAGCCTAGTGCATGATATGCATGCACGCGGCCTCAAATCCGATGCTTATTTCTAGTGGGTGTGATTTTTTGTGTGCTTGTAATTGTCGCACATGCCACATGAATGTAATGAGTTGCTACTAGTAGGGAAGTTAAAGTTTTAATGGTAGCCTTTGTTCTAGGGCACTTGCGATTTGTTCCGCCAGTTTTTTTTGTTTTAAAGTTGATCCTGTTCTTTGTATTAAGAGCATCTCCAATAGCTGCCTATTTTAGGGCAAGATTTTGGATTTGGAGTAAAATTTAGGGCATAAAAATGCATTTTTTTGATACGAGAGAGTACCGTCTCCAACAACTGCCCTATAATAGGGCACCCAAAACAGCGAAACCATATATTTCTCTCAAAATGGAACATTATAACTACGTCAACCATATTTCATACTTCAGAACTACTTCGACCACATTCAAAGTTTATACATGCAACATAGTTCACTACAACATGTAAACTTAAACTACGCCATGCAAACTACAAACACACTATAGGTTATCCCAATCAATGTCATCATCGTCGGAATCCTCCTCCTTCTTGCCCCAGATGATGGCCCTGCCTCGGCGTCGTTCTTGCACTTGGACTTCTCGAGATCCCTCTTCCAGTACAACTCCATCTCGTTCTGCGTGTACTTCGGGTGCTTCCTCGCAAACCTCGGCATTGCCTCCTCGTCTTCTCTCTCGACTGGTGTCCCACTCATCGATAACAATGAGGGTCATGGGATCGAGCTAGAATCAATGGTCACCGAGACTCGACGTGCTCCGCCACCGCCCGAGACTTGATCTCCAGAAAGTTGAGCCTCTCGCACGGCAGGTCGAGCCTACATGGCGCAACATTGTAGGCACGGGCGGCAATGTTGGCCGTCGGGTAGGTGCCGAGCCAATACCTCTGACCGTCGTGCTAGAACACGACGCCGAACCGGTCAAACGGTCGCGGTCGCACCCCCTAGAAGTCGGCGTTGCCTTTGCCCTTCGGCGGCATGACGAGGATGCAGCGATGCCAGGGAAGGAGGCGATGACTCTAGAGAAGGAGGAGGAGAGGAGATGCGGATGCGGCGGTGGTGGATTTTGGCTGCGGGTGCACGACAGATTTCGGCGCATTCCGGCAGCAGCAGCAAGATTTAGTCGGTCCCGCGGACGGTTGGTAGGTGTGGTGTGTGGATCCGACGACGGAGGGTGCGGTCGCGGATCTGGAGGCGGCGGCGTGGGCGATCTGCTAGCCATTTTGTTTTTGCAGCAGTCACCCACGTGTTGTATATTTTACAGCATCGGCTGACGCATTTTAGGGCAGCCCAAATTTGTTTTTTTTTCAAAAAGTTTATGATAGATCAGCTGTTGGATGGTTTTTCCTAAAAAGAGCTACTGACTTAAAAAAGGGATATTTTACATTCTCTGAAACAAGTCATCAAACAGTGACTCTGCCCCTGCGGGCACTGTTTCAGTTTATCATTCCATGGTCATGTTAGTAATAAGAGAAGAGTAGCTGAAAGTAACAGAGAACAGTGGGTGAGCTATTGAACAGCAGTCAGCAGGTACCTCCATAAATTCTTCTTCACCTCAAACTGCTGCATCATGTTTGTTTAGTTCTTTCTGATTGAGTTCTGAAGTTTTTTTATTTGACTACAATTGAGTTCTGAAGCTGAAACTCTGAATGAATGGTTCTTCTGCAGCTTCTACCTCCTCCGCTGCTGCTGCCTACTCCAAGATTGCTGCGGCCCTCTCTTTGGACACCCGGGCCCAGTGCCCCCTCTCTGAAAGTTTGCCGAGCCACCGGCCGTATCCACCACGGCATATATTCGCTGAAGAACCCACCTGGCTGAAGATGTTGCATACTGTGTCAACACTACTGAAAGCCATGGTCTTATAGTCTCCTGGAGATCACTATTTTCAGTCCTATTTAGCTATGTTTCTCTCACATAGAATATGTTTTGAACTTCAAACTTCCACAGCACGGCAAAGCTTTCTATCTAGAATATGTGATAAAACTTTCAGGTTTTTTCATCCAATATACATACGAAATAAGATTTTTTTTTTTGGTTAAAAAATCTTATTTTTAGAATCTATGTCGGACCAAAAAATATGAAAGTTTTATCTCACATTCTAGTTAGGAAGGTTTATTGTGCTGCAAAAATTGAGATTCAAGACATGTTCTATATGAGAGAAACAAAAAAGAGAAATTTACATGTAAAATGTTAGCTGTATAGCACAGATCTCAAAGCAATATTGAAGAGCTAAGATAGATGGGCCTGGGTGCATATGCTCAAAAAATCTGCGTCCACGGCATATATTCGCTGAAGAACCCACCTTGCTGAAGATGCTGCATACTGTGTCAACACTACTGAAAGCCATGGTGTTATAGTCTCCTGGAGATCACTGTTTTCAGTCCTATTTAGCTATCCGTACTAGTGTTATTTGAGAAAATGAATGCAATCATCAGTGCCCTGAACGCACAAAGAACAAAGATGTTCTCTCCATATAAATATTGTGTCGTTTTTTGCAGTTTCTGTTTCTAAAGGGATACTGTAGATCGACTCTCTTTACATATTTCCGCCATGGCCTCAACTGGGATGGCTTCATGCCCCTCAAGGCCAAGGTACGGTGTACGCCTGGATTCTGTGACATGGCAACATTCGTACGCGGGCCTTCCTTCATCGAATTGGTTGTCTTGATTATGATGACTGCCCTTTCTGCCCGGGGCATTCGGAGTCAATCCCGCACCTCTCTTTCTAGATTGCACGGTGGAAAATGTTTGGGCGCTTTCTCTGCCTGTCACCCATCCTGGAGCCGTCCTCTCCTAGCCTGGCGATGTACTCTCTCCTCTGGGTAGTCTGGAAGTCCAGGAACCGGTTGGTGTGCGATAACATCCGCACATCTGACCTTGACTTGCGGCACTCGATCCATGAGCATCTTCGATTGTGTGTTGTCCGTGCTTCACCGGTGTGTGGATAATACATGTGTTGTTCAGATAATGCATCTGTTGATTGGATCATATAGTATGAAACCAAATTAATCCAAATGAACATTTTAATGAAGTTGCAACTGATTGCCAAACCATAGTAGTAGACTCGATACAAAAAATTAAATTGTCAGTGCAGGACTTGCTTTGTAATGATTTCAGGCTGGAAAGATTACCATGTGCATTGATGCTAAAGTTGCCAAGCCAGACTGTGTATGAAATGGAGTTATGTGCTAATTAATCTCTTAAATCATGGCGACCTTTTGCTTTTTTATTTGGTGGTCTTTTTGCCACTTACTTACTACTCCCTCCGTAAATTAATATAAGAGCATTTAAATCACTACTTTAGTAATCTAAATGCTCTTATATTAGTTTACAGAGAGAGTAGTTAGCAATCTAATTGCATGTCATGGTATCTCCTGGAAATCAATAGTTAGCAATGAACTTCTGAGTCATGGTGTCTCTCTTGAAAATCAGTAGTTAGCAATCTACATGTCTTTCCTGTTTATTTGTTTTCTTCAAGCTAATGATGAAATGCGGCAGATACTCCTTTGACTTGCAAGTTCTAATTCTTAGAAGAGCTTGGAGCACTATTCCTTAAGTTAAACCATTGCATCAGAGTCCATGCTAACATACATGGTTATATTTGCCCCCTTGCGACATCTGTCGATCCATTGACAGATCTAATTAATGGGAAGAGCCTTGCTTCCTTGTGTCTTTATTCTTCCTTTTTTGGAACTGTCTCCGTCAGTTCAACTCAGCTGCTAACCATTTTATACAATGGCCCTGTTTGGATCCCTAAGTTAGAGTTAGTTTTAGTTAGTTGGGGCTCAAATAACCCAAAAGTATCCAAACATGATGGGTTAGTTTGGGTTAGTTGGATCTAACCACCCCAAAAAACTAGCCCACACTAGAGGAGCTTATTTGGGTTAGTTCTCTTGGGCCCACTAAAAAAATAGTAAAAAAAGTTACCTCTTCCATCCAAATAGGGTCCAAAGTTGTGAAATGATTGAGAAAGAATATTTATTGTCTATCTAACCCTACCATCCAAACAGCTCTTTGGTTAGAGTTAGTTCAAGGTTAGAATATAACTCTAACCTCTAACTTAGTTAGAGTATCCAAACAGGAATGCTTCATGTAGTTTTGCCATTTTTATGTCCAGGCTCAGAATTCTCACCGTGTTCATCTTGCAAAACTGCAGAATTGCCATCCATGAGCCATGTTCATTTCACCATTATATTATCTTTTCTCGAGCAGATGACACCGTTTGGAATTATGTGGCAATACAATTGTACAGGCAAAATTGAAACTTAAAAGCTCGCTCTTAGCACTTGCTGCATGCATTTATGAGCGATCAGAAGATAACTGGTAATTTGTTACATTTATATGTGTCATTGTGGTTGCAGTCAATTACTCGGCTTCTCAAATTTAGGCTACAGATCAACAATCACTCATCTACTCCACAATCCTTTTGGAGTGTTTGGCCAGGTTTTACACCATCGATAGGCAGCATACAAGTTCAACATCTAGATTGCTAAATAGTCCAGTGTATCTGTGCTACGAAACCGGCAATCGAAAGGCATGTTAGTCGTCCTTGGCTGCACATTCAGTCTGCGCTCTTGGGTGCATAGTTGCTGCTCAACCAGCGCTAAGCCTACTGATCGACTGCATGCATCATCAATGCAGCAGAGTGGACACAGTAAATTAGTAATAAGACTTGTGCACCACTGCAATGCCACAAGGGCTGTGTGTATGGTAAATTACTCAGAACCACCACATTTGGGGTAGTCTCCAATCACGACCTACCTGACCAGATGCAATATACGCGTGAAGAAAACTGATCTATGAAGGACACTTCATTGAAAAAATAAAGACATAATGCAGATCAGTTGGAAAATGCTTGAAAAGCAGAGCAAAATGTGTTGATTTTAGAGTCAACATGAGATGTAAAACAGGAAGGGTGCATGAAAACAAGCAAATATTTCATGAAACTATATAAATGTCACTTCTGAACATAACTTCATATATATCTAAACAAAAAGAAGAAATCAACAGGCTCATACTTGGTCCAATTCTTAAAGATTGATCCAATTCATAGACATCGTAGGTCAAAAGGACACGGAAAATACACCATTAGGAAGCCCCGCCTCACTAAAAAGCCTTCGGATGAGACATAAGATTCAAAGTTCTTGCATCATTAACATCTAGTGTCATAAAGAAGGTATGTGGAACAAGAGTTTGTTTGTGGTGAAAACGAGAGGCATAGAAGCCTTGGAAGCTAGCAACCAGTTTGCCATCAGTGTCAACGTAAAACAACCAATGCTTAAAACTAACCAACAAGAGCACATCACCATTCCCCCGAAGCAACATTCGCATTCCAATAGGCATCATGGTCGTCAAACTTCTCCCTGATTTCTGCGATCGGCAATGCAACCCGATACTTTAGGTTTCAGACCTCACTTTCGTAGTTCTGCAACACCCATATATTAACATTTTCCAAGGTCGTGTTACAACTATAGATGCCAAGCGTGTCATCCATCTCAAACATACATGCCTTGGTGGGAATAATTGGAGCATGCATCTGCCGGAACGACTCTGACATGGTGTCGAATACCATTACCGGTTCAGTCTGCTTGGAAAGATAAATTGGGTACCAATGCAGGCTATCATGCACCCGGACAGGTACAATGAACCACTCCGATGCTTTCTCCAGCCACCCAATGTACCTCAGTGGTTGGTCGGAGCCCAACGCAAAGACATAGCAGCCAATTTGATCTTGAGACAGTTTTTTAGCAACAGTCGGTACTCACCGGTAGGTCGGTGTGGGTACATCCCCATGATGTTAAAGCCCAACAGTTGCTGGATGGGAGAGTGCTGTCGCATGGTCGGGTTATATACGAAGAAGCAGCGGCTGGCATCGGTGCCATATTTGTAGAGGACGAGGAGGCCATCGCAGGAGGCCACTAGAAAAATCTGGTCAAGCAGGCCAATAGGTTGGAGCTGGGCGTCATGGGCGCCGGCACGGTGGTCCAAGGTGGCGATATTTTTGGCGATTTCTTTGCCGTAGCTGAAGACGATGGAGAGCGAGGGCTGGCGGACGTGGTGGGCGAGAAGGAATTGGCGATGGGAGGTGGCATGGCGCCAGACATGGCAGACGTCACGGCAACATAGGAGGGATTTGGGGGGGGGAGACGGACGAGGATCTCCCAGATGATGATCTCCTCCGGGAGGCCACGGCCGTGAGGCGTCGCCATGGTCGCCGGCAGGGATTCCGTGGCCACTTCTTCTTCGGTACAACCCCCTGGACACATCAACGGTCCAGATTAAAAGATACCTTTTCGTGAGGATAAGTGAGTAGGGGTAGGATAAGAAATTTAGGTGGGGGAGGCGTATCGCGGCGTAGTGAGGCGCGTGTCCGTACGGCCCGCTGTACGCCCGTATGTGGGCGGTGTACGCCGCGTGAGGAGGAGGGCGGGCCCACACGTACTAAACCATAATCCATTAATTCGGCGCGGATTAGGCGAATCCATTAACGCCGACGCAGTGAGACGTCCCGTCGCCGGTGTTGGTCCGCGGGCGGCGCGGATTCACACGCCACCGCATGACCGCCTGCCGCGCGCCTGCGCACGCCACCGCTTGACCGCCCGCGCATGCCGCCCCCCTCGCCTACCAAGCATTAATCACCGGCGCCGATTCACACGCCGCCGCGTGCCCTTCTGCGCCCTTGCACTACAAGAAATATGTTAATACGTGACAGTCCTAAGTCGTCACAGATCAGCCAAAAACTGTCATGCGTGCCTATACATGATGGATTTGAAATCTGTCATGTATATCGCGTCATAATTTGACATCGTATCTTCCATGACGGTTCTTGGCCGTCATGGATTTGCCTCAGGCCCAGCCAAGCCCAAACTGGCCATGACGGAACAAACCGTCATGGACCAATGCCACGTAGGATTTTCAATACACCAACTGAAAATGACGTGGCTACCTACATGGACACTATTTTCGTCACAGAAACCGTCATGGATTTATGATTCAATTTAAATTTGACCCCGTCCATTTCTTTTCAGCCCAATTTTGATTCAGCATAATTCTAGCATAATGAGTTCCGCAAATCATAATGCCAATTTTGGACCAGGACAATATTTCCAAAGTGCCATACGTTACATAAATCACTCAATATGTAGCCATCCATAGGTATCTATACAACCTAGCAGTTTATAATATCCTCCAGGAAATGATAATATACAACATATATTGTCAAAATATATCACACGGCAATGATAGGAACCAGTACAATCCAATTTATGTTAACAAGACATATAAACTACTAAGGGTGCCACTCATGTGCTTGTCGTCGATCCTCCTGGTGGCAACTACATGTCATGGCAGATTCTGATGGACAACACCAAGTAGCTCGCGACCCAATCATACCTACCATATTTACAACAACATTAGACATTTGTTGAAGTGAATAGATAGTAGAAGAAGAAACTTAAAATAAATAAATTACACGCTTTCCAAAATCCTTAAATTTTATTGTGCGTATAAATGACAATAACAAGGCATCTATTATACAACAACAATAATAGCAGCAGCAGTTGAGGCCATCCAAATGAGAATAACAAAGTACACTGCTGATAGAACATACATTGCAGAAGTCAAGTTACTATAGCAGCAGCAGTTGAGGCCATATAAATCCACCAAAAATGGCATCACTAACAAACAATATCCATGACACAAAGCCAGTGCTCGTCGAGCTGGCTGATGTAAGCTTCAAATGTTCATGTCTCAACAAGTTTACACATGAACCTAAAAAATTATCAAGGCACCGACAATAATGGACAACACTTGCTTGCCAAGTGAACTCCAAATGGCATGCAAAATAACTAAGAGCCATGGCCGGATCTATAGAAGTGGCAACTGGTTCTGTTAAAGAGATACTGAGATAGTGGTTAGGATGTATAGGATTACTTTGATTCGAGTGCATGAGATGATAAATTTAACCACCAAGATCCATGGGGCACAAAGAAATTAGTTCAAAATCACACCCTGGTGAAAATGCGCAACTCTGAACTAGATCAACTAAATAGGTGTAGTTCAGTAGCAGTTGAGCTGGGGAATGAAAATAGCGGAGAAATCATAGGAGTGGCAGTGGAGAACTAACCCTTGGTTGATCGTGGTGCAGCTCCCAACGGCCATCATGGTTGCCCTCTCAAGCTCTATTGTGCGCCATGCAGTGGCACCACTGTTACAGAGCTACCTAGACCTGCATCCCAAAAACAAGAAATCATAAGAAGACAATTAGAGTGTTAAGTGATCGAAATAAAAAGAGGAATAACATGAATAAAAAAGATTTAAGATCACTTGTCACGAGCACTATTCAGGAGGGCGACCTAGTGATGGAGCAACGGAGTTGAAGAAGCAACGCGTTGTGTCACTGTGATGGCAAGTGCTAGCTCGGTGTCTGCCTCAAGGTTGAGAGAAAGTGAGCGAACACTTGGCCTTGGTACTAGTAGCAGGTGCACAACTAAAAGTAGTACTGCTACTCTAAATTGACTCGCTAATAGATGTGCTTAGTAGACAAATTAACAGGTTTAAACCTCTACAATACTACTGTAGGACTGCCACAATGTAACAATGTAATTTTCTTCTTAGGTTCAGATTAAACATATTTCTGGAATACATATTCACCTGGCTGGCTGCAGGAGACAACAAGGACAGAAAAAGAAAAATACCTAGGGAGAAATCACTAAACAGAACATGTCGACATGTTAATACAGTAACCGAAATCATGTCTCCAAGACCTAGGGAAATATTCTAAAGTGAATCAGAAATTGATAAAAGGCCACATACTGCAGTGCGGTGGTTTGTCTCTGCTCTGTACCCTGCTGTTTGTCTCTACTTGGTACCCTACAGTGTACAAGATACAGAAAAATTCAGAGAAAATTTAGTGTTAAACATTCAGAGAGGAAGCACGCACACACAACACACCGGCTGCTGCACCAGAGCCCTAGCTGCCGGCACCTTGTCAGCATGCACAGACAACACACCCTTATAGTTAGAGAGGGCAGTAGCCACGCTAGGTAATCGACACTGACAGTGTTGGACCTTTGTTATGAATCTATATAGGAACAGAGGTGTCTCGACTGTCCAAATACGCATGCATCATTAAGTACTATCTATATAGTAAGCAAGGGGATTAACAGATTGACTAAACTGATGGGCACCAAACAATTTAACATTGCAAGTGAAATAAGCACTATACTATATAGCATTGAAAAAAAACTCATCAATAATATTGTAACTTGGCATATCACTTCCTGCCTCCCTCCCTAAGATACATGATACATCAACGATTGAAAAAAGGCCATCAATTGGACGAGTAGACAACACACTCTGAACCCAAAGACAGTATACAAAGTAGTGGGTGAATCAAGATGAAGCACAAATTTGCTGCTGGAACTGTTGTCAAGACAGAGAGAATGAATCCATAAGGTTATTCACTACAAGTAGAATGGAAACCTACAACTTCTAAAATTTAATCCTGAGACAGACTGGTCATCAACAAGCTGCTCCTTGAATGCTAAGTACACAGAAACTGTTCACGAATTGCAGGACTCTCAAACAATTCCTGCACGCACACATCAGGGGATCAGGCCAAATCACGAGAGGCAGGTCAGGGGACATCAGGGACGGGGTTATAGTGATCTTGGTCGGACGGGGGGCTAACCTTGGTGGAGAAGAGGTGTCGCCGACGGCGGCCCAGGAGTTGGTCGCTCGCCACTGGACGTTGCACAGCGGCATCACCGCACAGCCGGCAAGGTGGGCTCAAGGAAGAGCGGTGTGGACGGAGAGGAGCTACCGAAGACGCGATGTGCGGATGGAGGGGAGCCGCCGGAGATGTGCAGTGTTGGACACGATGCCGCAGCCGAAACCCTAGCCATTGCTAGGGGTCACAAGCGAGTGCCGGGGAGGAATAGATGCATTGCGAGAGGGATGGATGGGTGGGGTATGCGGCGGATCTGGTAGTTGTCGGAGCTGCGAGGTGAGGGGAAGGGAGGGGAGGGCCGGCGGCGAGCTGTGGGAGGAAGGACGCGAAGAGGTGGAGGGTGGCGGCGTGCGGTGGGAGATGAGGGAGGGGGCTGCGGATGGAGAGAGGAGGGGAGGGGAGGAGGATTTAGGGTTAGCATTTTATATGGAAACCGTTAGGCGGGCTTGAGCGGGCTTACGGGGCTGTGCCAGGCCGTCCATGACAGATTTCAAAAATATCATGAGAAATCCGTCATGGATTAACAGGTTTCCTGTAGTGTTGACCGCCCGCTCGGCTGCCCCCGGCATTGATCGCCGGCACCCCACCCACCACTACGCCCTATAAAGAGCGCCTCGCGCCCTCCGTCGGCTCGCACACCACCCGCGCCTCGCCTCTCCTTCTCCCCCTGTCGCTGGCGTCGCCCTCTTGCGCCCTTCCCCCCTCGCGCGTCGTACCTTTCCCTCTCGCCGGCGATGGCACGCCCCAACTTGACGCTTGAGGAGGCGGAGGAGCTCGCCCACTTCGTCATCCCCGCCGCGCCCGACGTGCACCTGCTGGCGAGGTGGCGCCTGAGCGTCGACGGCGTGCCTGTGGCGCCGGTGCCTGAGGTCGGCACCCACCTCTTCGCCCGCGCCATCGGCCTGTACAGGGCTCGCCTGTCGCCGGAGGAGCTCGTCGACCCCCAGTACGCCCCAACAACCCCGACTGGGCGGACCGCCTCGCCGACGATCACCTGCGCCGCCTCCACAACTATGCCGGCCCGCGCCCGCCCACGAAGCACAACCGCGCGCGGCTGCATCAACTCTGGGATGGGTGCACCTTTGAGGAGGTGGTCGCGCCGTACCGCGCGCAGGCGGTCGCCGGCGCCGTGCCAGCTCTGCCGGGGTACGACTTTGAGCTGTACCGCCGCAGCGAGGCGCGCTCGACCCGCGCCCGCGTCGACTTCGGCGCCATGCACCCGCCCGCGCCCCGCGGAGGCCCAGGCGGTGACCGCGGCGCTGTCCGCCTCGGCCCCGGCGATCGTCGTATGGCGGGCAGGAACGATGCCTGGTCCAGCCGTACCGCAGGCAGGAACGACGCCGGGTCCAGTCGCGCCCCTCCGCCCGAGCCGCAGCAGCAGCCTGAGCCGGCATTGGTGGCGGAGTACAGGTGGCTGGCGGCGGAGGCCGGCAACCCGGACGGCATGCTGGGCTACCTGACGGCGCTCCGGGAGTCGGAGAACATGCCGCAGCCGTCGTCGCTCGTTCAGGAGTACATTCAGGTCGCCCCGGGCGCCGGAGGACCCGAAGGACTTTCCCTGGTATCACGCCGCGCTCGAGGACTCGATGGCTGCGCCGGCCGTGCCCGTGGTGCCCCTCGACGACAGCAGCAGCAGCGACGACAGCGACAACGGCGACGGGCTCTATGACGAGGCAGACTTCGGCGGCGTGGAGGACGAGTAGTTTAGGGTTACTTCCAAAATGTCATTTAGTAATATTTAATTATTTTCGTAATGTTGTTTAGTTAAGTTTTATTTCTAGTACTATGTAAAATAGCTATGAAAACTATAATGAAATTATCGAGTGTTTGAATTGATGGTTTTTAAATGTTGTTGAGCAATCAAGTGTTTGAATCGATACTGTTATTTTTAGTTTTAAAAAGAGTTGTATTGTAAAAAAATAAAAAATCAGAAAAGAATTAAACTTGAATTGGAAAAAACCTATGAAAACTAGAAAAGTAAATATAAAACCAAACAATAAAAAATTGACATAATATTCGCAAAACAAGTTAGAAGATTTTTTTAAAAAAAATTCTATTGCAAAAAATAAAAAAATCAGAAAAGAATTAAACTTGAATTGAAAAAAACCTATGAAAACTAGAAAAGTAAATATAAAACCAAACAATAAAAAATTGACATAATATTCGCAAAACAAGTTAGAAGATTTTTTTTAAAAAGAACGCTGCCCCGGAGCTGAGCGAGGCTTAGTAAGTCGATCCCGATCAAGCCGATCGGCGAAAGGGAACGCTTTTCGGCCCCGCAAGGCCCACCGGCCCAACCAGGTGGCGTAGAGAAAGTAGGCGGTCTATTTACTTTTCTTCGGATCATGTTGGTGTAGGGTGGGGCGCGCTGTTTAAGCTGGTGCGGGCGAGCTCCGGCAGGCGAGGTGGGACTAAAGGTAGAGCTCGCCTGTCACGGCGCTGCGCGTGGACCGCCTAGGTGGGCCGATTTCTGTGGGCCGCTGTAAGGCGCGCGTGCGAGCGGCCTCTCGCGGCGCTGCGCGTTGACTGGCAAGGTGGACCGATTTCAGTAGGCCTAGTGGGCCGTTGGAAGGCGCGCCTGCGAGCGACCGAGGGCGCAGGGGCGGGGGTTGGTACGATGGATGGTTTCATTTAGTCCCACCTCGCGTGCCGAAGGACGCCTAGACCGGCTTAAATAGGCGGATTCATGCACCCTAGGAGATAAGATAGATAGTGATAATGTGATTTGACCTTGCACTGCCCGGGCAGCTCTGCCTATCCGGGCAGCCGTGGTAGTGCTGCTAGTGCATTGTAAACTCAGATCACATCATTATTATGTATCTTATTTTTGATAGTTTAGCACTTTACGCAAAGTTTGTTTTATTAATACATAAAGTTTTGTAATATTTTTGTCCGGTCAGCGTTTTACTTGTTTCAAATTCATAATGGCAAAAAGCCACGAAACTTGTCATGCATCATATTCATGATGGTACAAGACTATGGAAAAAATTTGGGTTCATTTGAAGGATGTCGAAAAATAACTCGTTTTCGGACAGGGCCTTTGCTCCTACCCGAACGGTCTACGGAGAAGGAGGTCAATTTTTTGACATCTTCAGAATGGCCTAAAATTTTGCATGTGAGTTAGTATTGAAGGAAATATGCCCTAGAGGCAATAATAAATTTATTATTTATTTCCTTATTTCATGATAAATGTTTATTATTCATGCTAGAATTGTATTAACCGGAAACATAATACATGTGTGAATACATAGACAAACAGAGTGTCACTAGTATGCCTCTACTTGACTAGCTTGTTGAATCAAAGATGGTTAAGTTCCTAGCCATAGACATGAGTTGTCATTTGATTAACGGGGTCATATCATTAGACAATGATGTGATTGACTTGACCCATTCCGTTAGCATAGCACTTGATCGTTTAGTTTGTTGCTATTGCTTTCTTCATGACTTATACATGTTCCTATGACTATGAGATTATGCAACTCCCGTTTATCGGAGGAACACTTTGTGTGCTACCAAACGTCACAATGTAACTGGGTGATTATAAAGGTGCTCTACAGGTGTCTCCGAAGGTACTTGTTGGGTTGGCGTATTTCGAGATTAGGATTTGTCACTCCGATTGTCGGAGAGGTATCTCTGGGCCCACTCGGTAATGCACATCACTTAAGCCTTGCAAGCACTGCAACTAATGAGTTAGTTGCAGAATGATGTATTACGGAACAAGTAAAGAGACTTGCCGGTAACGAGATTGAACTAGGTATTGGAATACCAACGATTGAATCTCGGGCAAGTAACATACCTATGACAAAGGGAACAACGTATGTTGTTATGCGGTTTGACCGATAAAGATCTTCGTAGAATATGTAGGAACCAATATGAGCATCCAGGTTTCGCTATTGGTTATTGACCGGAGACGTGTCTCGGTCATGTCTACATAGTTCTCGAACCCGTAGGGTCCGCACGCTTAAAGTTCGATGATGATCGTAATTAGGGTTTTTGTGTTTTGATGTACCGAAGGTTTTTCGGAGTCCCGGATGTGATCACGGACATGACGAGGAGTCTTGAAATGGCCGAGACATAAAGATTGATATATTGGACGCCTATATTTGGATATCGGAATCGTTCCGGGTGAAATCGGGATTTTACCGGAGTACCGGGGGGTTACCGGACCCCCCAGGGGTTAATGGGCCTACATGGGCCCTAAGGGAGAAGAGGAGGGCCGGCCAGGGTAGGCCGCGCGCCCCCTCCGCCCTAGTCCAAATAGGACAAGGAAGGGGGCCCTTTCCTCTTTCCCCCTTCCCCTTTCCTTCTCCAACAAGGAAAGAGGGGGGAGTCCTACTCCGGATGGGAGTAGGACTCCTCCAGGCGCACCCCTAGGGGCCGGCCTCACCTCCCCCTCCCTCCTTTATATACGGGGGCAGGGGGCACCCCATGACACACAAGTTGATCTTCGTGATCGTTCCTTAGCCGTGTGCGGTGTCCCCTTCCACCATATTCTACCTCGGTCATATCGTAGCGGTGCTTAGGCGAAGCCCTGCGTCGGTAGAACATCATCACCATAATCACGCCGTCGTGCTGACGAAACTCTCCCTCAACACTCGGCTGGATCGGAGCTCGAGGGACGTCACCGAGTTGAACGTGTGCAGAACTCGGAGGTGCCGTACATTCGGTACTTGGATCGGTCGGATCGGGAAGACGTACGACTACTTCCTCTACGTTGTGTCAACACTTTCGTTGCCGGTCTATGAGGGTACGTAGACAACACTCTCCCCTCTCGTTGCTATGCATCATCATGATCTTGCGTGTGCGTAGGATTTTTTTTGGAATTACTACGTTCCCCAACAGTGGCATCCGAGCCAGGTTTTATGCGTTGATGTAATATGCACGAGTAGAACACAAGTGAGTTGTGGGCGATATAAGTCATACTGCTTACCAACATGTCACACTTTGGTTCGGCAGTATTGTTGGATGAAGCGGCCCGGACCGAGATTATGCGTACGCTTATGGGAGACTAGTTTTTACCGCCATGCTATGCACACAGGTGGCTAGCGGGTGTCAGTTTCTCTAACTTTAGTTGAACCGAGTGTGGTTACACCCAGTCCTTGAGAAGGTTAAAACAACACCAACTTGACAAACTATCATTGTGGTTTTGATGCGTAGGTAAGAACGGTTCTTGCTAAGCCCGTAGCAGCCACGTAAAACTTGCAACAACAAAGTAGAAGACGTCTAACTTGTTTTTGCAGGGATGTTGTGATGTGATATGGTCAAGACATGATGAGATATAAGTTGTTGTATAAGATGATCATGTTTTGTTGAAGTTATCGGCAACTGGCAGAAGCCTTGTGGTAGTCTCTTTATTGCATAAGATGCAAGCGCCAAATAATTGCTTTACAATTATCGCTATGCGATAGCAATAGTTGCAAGAGCAATAGTTGGCGAGACGACCATGTGACGACACATTGATATAGATCAAGATGATGGAGATCATGGTGTCATGCCGGTGACGATGGAAATCATGACGATGTTTTGGAGATGGAGATCAAAGGCACAAGATGATGATGGCCATATCATGTCACATATTTTGATTGCATGTGATGTTTATCTTTTATGCATCCTATCTTGCTTTATTTGACGGTAGCATTATAAGATGATCTCTCACTAAATTTCAAGATAAAAGTGTTCTCCCTGAGTATGCACTGTTGCCAAAGTTCGTCGTGCTCAGACACCACGTGATGATCGGGTGTGATAAGCTCTACGTCCATCTACAACGGGTGCAAGCCAGTTTTGCACACGCAGAATACTCAGGTTAAACTTGACGAGCCTAGCATATGTAGATATGGCCTCGGAACATTGAGACCGAAAGGTCGAGCGTGAATCATATAGTAGATATGATCAACATAGTGATGTTCACCATTGAAAACTACTCCATTTCACGTGATGATCGGTTATGGTTTAGTTAATTTGGATCATGTGATCACTTAGAAGATTAGAGGGATGTCTTTCTAAGTGGGAGTTCTTAAGTAATATGATTAATTGAACTTAAATTTATCATGAACTTAGTCCTGGTAGTATTAGCATATCTATGTTGTAGATCAATAGCTCGCGTTTAGCTCCCATGTTTTATTTTTGATATGTTCCTAGAGAAAACTAAGTTGAAAGATGTTAGTAGCAATGATGCGGATTGGATCCGTGATCTGAGATTTATCCTCATTGCTGCACAGAAGAATTATGTCCTTAATGCACTGCTAGGTGACAGACCTATTGCAGGAGCAGATGCAGACGTCATGAACGTTTGGCTAGCTCAATATAATGACTACTTGATAGTTTAGTGCACCATGCTTAACAACTTAGAATCGGGACTTCAAAGACGTTTTGAACGTCATGGATCATATGGATGTTCCAGGAGTTGAAGTTAATATTTCAAGCAAATACCCGAGTTGAGAGATATGAAGTCTCCAACAAGTTCTATAGCTAAAAGATGGAGGAGAATAGCTCAAGCAGTGAGCATGTGTTCAGATTGTCTGGGTACTACAATCGCTTGAATCAAGTGGGAGTTAATCTTCCAGATAAAATAGTGATTGACAGAATTCTCTAGGTACCATCACCAAGTTAGTAGAACTTCGTGATGAACTATAGTATGCAAGGGATGATGAAAACGATTCCCGAGCTTTTCATGATGATGAAATCGATGAAGGTAGAAATCAAGAAAGAGCATTAAGTGTTGATGATTAACAAGACCACTAGTTTCAAGAAAAGGGCAAAGGGAAAGAAAGGGAACTTCAAGAAGAACGGCAAGCAAGTTGCTGCTCAAGTGAAGAAGCCCAAGTCTGGTCCTAAGCCTGAGACTAAGTGCTTCTACTGCAAACGGACTTGTCACTGGAAGCGGAACTGCCCCAAGTATTTGGCGGATAAGAAGGATGGCAAAGTGAACAAAGGTATATTTGATATACAGATTATTGATGTGTATTTTACTAGTGTTTGTAGCAACCCCTCGGTATTTGATACTGGTTCAGTTGCTAAGAGTAGTAACTCGAAACAGGAGTTGCAGAATGAACAGAGACTAGTTAAGGGTGAAGTGACGATGTGTGTTGGAAGTGGTTCCAAGATTGATATGATCATCATCGCACACTCCCTATACTTTCAGGATTAGTGTTGAACCTAAATAAGTGTTATTTGGTGTTTGCGTTGAGCATGAATATGATTTGATCATGTTTATTGCAATACGGTTATCCATTTAAGTAAGAGAATAAATTGTTGTTCTGTTTACATGAATAAAACCTTCTATGGTCATACACCCAATGAAAATGGTTTGTTGGATCTCGATCGTGGTGATACACACACTACTAGGGAAAAGGCTAGCAGCAGCGCGGGTTTTAGACCTATCAGTAGCGCGGGGTGGTGCGCTACTGATAAGGCGCTACAGCTAACGAATAGCAGTAGCGTGCCTCCACCCACGCTACGGCTAAATCGACTTAGTAGCAGCGAGTTCCAGGAGGAGCGCTGCTGGTAATTAGTAGTAGCGCTTCTCTCTACCCGCGCTGCTACTATTATTTTGTATTTTATTTCTTTTTTATTTCATGTTGTATTCGTATACCTTTGTTGTATTCGTACACCTTTACACAAATTTTCATACAACAGGAATTTACAAATTGTTTTTACATCATAATGAGTTATTACATCACGGGGTGAAAGAACCGTGTGAACTAGTTTCAAGTGGACGGACATCCACTTGAAACTAATCCGCGGTTCTTTCACCCAATGATATAATAAATATCATCATCATCATTAACAACTTATCATCATCATCATATCATTGGTCACTAGTCGTAATCACAAGTACTCCTGACATCTTCAACTCTAACACATTGTATCACATAATAAACATATTGTACCTCATAGGACCTACTATATTCTCTTAGGACCTACTATATTCTCCAAGGTAAAATAGCAAAAAACAAGATAGCCCCTCCCTCTCCATTATGGAGAATGCAGATTATCCTGTCTCCAATTCTTGCCTTCCGCTTAATGTTGCTTCCAAGAACCTCCTTACGAATGTCCAAACATTTTTTCCACTCTTTGATTAGCATGTGTTCACCGGTTTCAGAAATTCGATATGCACAGGTGAGATCCGTAGGATGACCTGGCTGTAGGTTCAGAACTTCAAGGCGACCATTGTAATACATCAGATGAGGCACACAATCCATCAGGATTTTCTGTTGAAAAACATAGTAATAACTTCGTAGTTAGCAATGATGTACTAGTTTTAGAAGTATGCAAAAGATGCACGGATGTCGTAATAGTAAAATATCTTACCAGGGTATCTCCATAGAAGTTATCGTGGTTCAACACGTGCACTAGTGGCACGTATTCACCATAATTTGGAGGAGTTCATTAATAGGTATTGTAATTCTCAAAAAAAGTATAATAAGCAATCAGATGATTTTTCTCCTTATAAGTTAATTCGGAGCCATCAGTGTAGTGGGTTTTGTCTACCATCTTCTGCACATTCTTTGAAGATTCATAATAAGCTGTCAATGGAAATAAGCTGTCAACTATTTTGAAATAAACAATATAAATTAGTTAATAACTACGTTTGAGAAACTCACATTGCGGTAGAATCGGAAGCGTATCAACAAGGACCCAAATGTCCATATTGTCTTGCTTGATGTCAGGATGACCAAGATCCATGGTGACAATCATACCCTCATAAAAACCATACATTTTGCAAAGTGCTTCCCAATTTTGACAACCAAAATGGGTTACGCTCTGAGAATTATACAGATTTACTTCAAAATCGATATCATGATGGGTCCTTAGGTGTATTTTCTTTGTTTGAAAATTTTCATGGTCTTCAAAACCCATCCTCTCCAAGACATAGCGTCTTGCATGGCATGGGATAAGCTAGTCGAATGGTAAAAGATGAAAATTAGACGTTCAAATAGTTGAAGTCATGCTTAATTACGAAAAAAACACTTGTCGTTGTTGCGTACCGTTTCAACATCGAAGGTCTCCTCGATCTTAATGCTGAAGCGCCGATCTTCGTCCAGCTCAACGAACCTGTCGCACATACCCCGATCGTCGTGGCACCAGCTGCACTCCCCCGGGAGACTGTCGTCATCCGAGTACGACATTTCCTACGTTCATAATTCAAAGATTAAACTTGTACAATTAAATATATGTACTAAAAAACCTAAATTAGATCATTATTTTTCAAAGAAAATCCAGGCCACTCGATATTTCCCACATATTCTAGCACAAGTTATGCCAGAATTCACGGAAAAATCCGGCATGACCTTTGCTAAAAAAGGACATATCGAGCGCCTGAAATTTGCCGGAACGGAAATTAATCAACACTCCGGCAAAACATAGGTCACTCGGAGGTGTAACCAAAACATGAAATAATTGCTTAAACTAAAAAATAACACCAAATATGGCATGTTCAACTAGTTCTATTAATTCAACTAGTTCTTACTAAATATAAACTTAGTATAAAAGAAAAAACTAGTTCTTTCTAAAAATGAAGTAGTTCAACTAGTTATTAATTTACTTACTATACTAGTTCAACTAAAACTTAACTAGTTCAACTAAAACTAAACTAGTTCTATTAATTCAACTAGTTCTTACTAAATATAAACTTACTATAAATAGGAAGAAACTAGCACATCTACTACTACTAATTACATCTAACTACTACATCTACTACTAATTAACATGTACTACTGCTAATTATACATCTACTACTAATTAACATCTATCCACTACTTCTAAAAATCATTATCTATGAACCCTAAATTAACATCTACTACTGCTAAAATCATCTACTAACTAAGCAAAGAGAGAGGGGGTTGGGGAGGGGTGGGGGGCTTACAGAGGGAGAGATGGTGGCGGGGAGGTGCTCGGCGACGGAGGGGCGGCGAGGGCGGGCTCGGGATCGGGAGGGCGGCGGGCTCGGTCGAGGGCGGCGGCAGTGAGGTCGAGGGCGGTGACAGTGTGGTCGAGAGCGACGGCGGTGAGGTTGAGGGCGGGCGGCGGCGGCGGCGGTGAGGGCGCAGGCGCGCTCGGGCTCGGGCGGCGGCGACAGGGAGTAGGGGAACATGCCGGTGGGGGGAAAGGAGGACTTAGCAAAATTTTGATGCGGGGGTGGTTAACTCGAACCAGCAATAGCGCACATACAGAAAACGCGCTATAGCTAACTTATCTACAGCGCGTTTTGGGAAAAACCGCTACTGCTAATGGAAGCAGTTATTTCTTTTGTTTAGTAAAAACATCAAAAATATACATTGGTCATCATTGATCTTTTTGTGTATAATCTAAATAGTCAACATGAATCCTCACTGTACCTGTATAGGTACAGGCGAGGATTCATATTGCAACCACAAATCATACACATATAGTTCAATGAAGACCAAGTGCTCGAGATAGGTTGAGAAGCAACATATTTAAGGTGGTAAACACCTTGTTCGCTTAGCAGTATGGGACTAAACTTAATTAGTTGCGGTCATACTTACCATCAGTGAGTTTTGAGCAAAACCGCTGCTACTAAGTTCTTTAGCACTAGCGCGTCCACGGGAAGGGCGCTACTACTATATCTAGCCTGGAGGCAACACCGTGACAATTATAGTAGTAGCGCTGTTTTCACCTAGAGCGCTACTGCTACTCAGTCATTAGCAGCGCTCTTTTCTAAAGCTCGTTGCTGCTAATTAGCAGTAGCGTTTGTTTTTATACCGCGCTGCTGGTAAGATTCTGTGTATAAGGTTTTCCCTAGTAGTGACATTCTAATAATATTGAAGCCAAAAGATGCAAAGTTAATAATGATAGTGAAACTAATTTGTGGCACTGCCGTTTAGGTCATATTGGTGTAAAGCGCATGAAGAAAATCCATGTTGATGGGCTTTTGGAATCACTTGATTATGAATCAGTTGATGCTTGCGAGCCGTGCCTCATGGGCAAGATGACTAAGACTCCGTTCTCCGGAACAATGGAGCAAGCAACTGACTTATTGGAAATAATACATACTGATGTATGCAGTCCGATGAATGTTGAGGCTCGCGGAGGGTATCGTTATTTTCTGACCTTCATAGATGATGTGAGTAGATATGGGTACTTGATGAAACATAAGTCTGAAACATTTGAAAAGTTCAAAAAACTTTAGAGTGAAGTGGAAAATCATCGTGCCAAGAAAATAAAGTTTCTACGATCTGATCGCAGAGACAAATATTTGAGTTACGAGTTTGGTCTTCAATTAAAACAATGTGGAATAGTTTCACAAAATCGTGCCACCTGGAACACCACAACATAATGGTGTGTCCGAACGTCATAACCGTACTATTATTGGATATAGTGCAATATATGATGTTTCTTACCGATTAACCACTATAGTTTTGAGGTTATGCATTAGAGACAGCTACATTCACGTTAAATAGGGCACCATCTAAATCCGTTGAGACGACACCGTATGAACTATGGTTTGGCAAGAAACCTAAGCTGTCGTTTCTTAAAGTTTGAGGTTGCAATGCTTATGTGAAAAAGTTTCAACCTGATAAGCTCAAACCCAAATCGGAGAAGTGCGTCTTCATAGGATACCCAAAATAAAATGTTGGGTACACCTTCTATCACAGATCCGAAGGCAAGATATTCATTACTGAGAATGGATCCTTTCTTGAGAAGGAGTTTCTCTCGAAAGAAGTGAGTGAGAGGAAAGTAGAACTTGATGAGGTAACTATACCTGCTCCCTTATTGGAAAGTAGTTCATCACAGAAATCTGTTCCTGTGACTACTACACTAATTAGTGAGGAAGCTAATGATGATGATCATGTAACTTCAGATCAAGTTACTACCGAACCTCGTAGGTAAACCAGAGTGAGATCCGCACTAGAGTGGTACGGTAATCCTGTTCTGGAGGTCATGTTACTTGACCATGATAAGCCTACGAACTATCAGGAAGCGATGATGAGCCCAGGTTCCGCGAAATGGCTTGAGGCCATGAAATCTGAGATGAGATCCATGTATGAGAACAAAGTATGGACTTTGATTGACTTGCCCAATGATCGGCGAGCCATTGATATTAAATGGATCTTCAAGAGAAGATGGACGCTGATAGTAGTGTTACTATCTACAAAGATAGAATTGTCGCAAAAAGGGTTTCGACAAGTTCAAGGTGTTGACTACGAGGAGAGTTTCTCACTCGTATCTATGCTTAAGTCTGTCCGAATCATGTTAGCAATTGCCGCATTTTATGAAATTTGGCAAATGGATAAACAAAACTGCATTCTTTAATGGATTTATTAAAGAAGAGTTGTATATGATGCAACCAGAAGGTTTTGTCAATCCTAAAGGTACTAACAAAATATGCAAGCTCTAGCGATCCATCTATGGACTGGTGCAAGCATCTCGGAGTTGGAATATACACTAAGTTGATCAAAGCATATAGTTTTATACAGACTTGCGGTGAAGCCTGTATTTACAAGAAAGTGAGTGGGAGCACTACAACATTTCTGATAAGTATATGTGAATGACATATTGTTGATCAGAGATAATGTAGAATTATTTTGGAAAGCATAAAGGAATGTTTGAAAGTAGTTTTTCAAAGAAAGACCTCGGTGAAGCTGCTTACATATTGAGCATCAAGATCTATAGAGATAGATCAAGACGCTTGATAAGTTTTTCAATGAGTACATACCTTGACAAGATTTTGAAGTAGTTCAAAATGGAACAGTCAAAGAAAGAGTTCTTGCCTGTGTTACAAGGTGTGAAACTGAGTAAGACTCAAAACCCGACCACGGCAGAAGATAGAGAAAGAATGGAAGGCATTCCCTATGCCTCAGCCATAGGTTCTATAAAGTATGCCATGCTGTGTACCAGACCTATTGTATACCCTGCCCTGTGTTTGGCAAGGGAGTACAATAGTGATCTAGGAGTAAATCACTAGACATTGGTCAAAATTATCCTTAGTGGAATAAGGATATGTTTCTCGATTATGGAGGTGACAAAAGGTTCGTCGTAAAGGGTTACGTCGATGCAAGTTTTGACACTGATCCAGATGACTCAAAGTCTCAATCTGGATACATATTGAAAGTGGGAGCAATTTGCTAGAGTACCTCCGTGCAGAGCATTGTTGACATGGAAATTTGCAAAATACTTACGGATCTGAATTTGACAGGCCCGTTGACTAAACTTCTCTCACAAGCAAAACATGATCACACCTTAGTACTCTTTGGGTGTTAATCACATAGTGATGTGAACTAGATTATTGAATCTAGTAAACCCTTTGGGTGTTGGTCACATGACGATGTGAACTATGGGTGTTAATCACATAGTGATGTGAACTATTGATGTTAAATCACATGGCGATGTGAACTAGATTATTGACTCTAGTGCAAGTGGGAGACTGAAGGAAATATGCCCTAGAGGCAATAATAAAGTTATTATTTATTTCCTTATTTCATGATAAATGTTTATTATTCATGCTAGAATTGTATTAACCGGAAACATAATACATGTGTGAATACATAGACAAACAGAGTGTCACTAGTATGCCTTTACTTGACTAGCTTGTTGAATCAAAGATGGTTAAGTTTCCTAGCCATAGACATGAGTTTTCATTTGATTAACGGGGTCATATCATTAGAAAATGATGTGATTGACTTGACCCATTCCGTTAGCATAGCACTTGATCGTTTAGTTTGTTGCTATTGCTTTCTTCATGACTTATACATGTTCCTATGACTATGAGATTATGCAACTCCCATTTACCGGAGGAACACTTTTTGTGCTACCAAACGTCACAACGTAACTGGGTGATTATAAAGGCACTCTACAGATGTCTCCGAAGGTACTTGTTGGGTTGGCGTATTTCGAGATTAGGATTTGTCAATCCAATTGTCGGAGAGGTATCTCTGGGCCCACTCGGTAATGCACATCACTTAAGCCTTGCAAGCATTGCAACTAATGAGTTAGTTGCAGAATGATGTATTACGGAATGAGTAAAGAGACTTGCTGGTAACGAGATTGAACTAGGTATTGGAATACCGACGATCGAATCTCGGGCAAGTAACATACCGATGAAAAAGGGAACAGCGTATGTTATTATGCAGTTTGACCGATAAAGATCTTTGTAGAATATGTAGGAACCAATATGAGCATCCAGGTTCCGCTATTGGTTATTGACCGGAGACGTGTCTCGGTCATGTCTACATAGTTCTCGAACCCCTAGGGTCCGCACGCTTAAAGTTCGGTGACGATCGTAATTAGGGTTTTTGTGTTTTGATGTACCGAAGGTTGTTCGGAGTCCCGGTTGTGATCACGGACATGACGAGAAGTCTCGAAATGGTCGAGATATAAAGATTGATATATTGGAAGCCTATATTTGGATATCGAAATTGTTCCGGGTGAAATCAGGATTTTACCGGAGTACCGGGGGGGGGGGGTTACCGGAACCCCCCGCAGGTGAATGGGCCTACATGGGCCCTAAGCGAGAAGAGGAGGGCCGGCCAGGGCAGGCCGCACGCCCCTCCCCCCTAGTCCGAATAGGACAAGGAAGGGGGGGGGCAATGCCCCCCTTTCCTCTTTCCCCCTTCCCCTTTCCTTCTCCAATAAGGCAAGAGGGGGGAGTCCTACTCCCGGTGGGAGTAGGACTCCTCCAGGCGCACCCCTAGGGGCCGGCCGCACCTCCCCCCTCCCTCCTTTATATACGGGGGCAGGGGGTACCCCATGACACACAAGTTGATCTTCGTGATCGTTCCTTAGCCGGGTGTGGTGTCCCCTTCCACCATATTCCACCTCGGTCATATCGTAGCGGTGCTTAGGCGAAGCCCTGCGTCAGTAGAACATCATCACCGTCATCACGTCGTCGTGCTGACGAAACTCTCCCTCAACACTCGGATGGATCGGAGCTCGAGGGATGTCACCGAGTTGAACGTGTGCAGAACTCGGAGGTGCCGTACGTTCGGTACTTGGATCGATCGGATCGGGAAGACATACGACTACTTCCTCTATGTTGTGTCAATGCTTCCATTGCCGGTCTACGAGGGTACGTAGACAACACTCTCCCCTCCCGTTGCTATGCATCACCATGATCTTGCGTGTGCGTAGGAATTTTTTCTGGAATTACTATGTTCCCCAACAAGTATGCCCACTCCCACAGAGAATCCAAAAATTTATGGTGTGTTTGGTTTGAGAACGAAGTAGGATGGAATGTCATGGTTCCATTCCACGAGAATGGGTTGGTTCCGTTCCTGTGTTTAGTTGGGAAAATTGAGTGGAATGGAATGATTACGTCTTAGTGTTTGGTTGGAGATGGAATGGAATGGATTTAGTTCAGCTTATCTTGTGTATAGAAATAGTGACATTAACACTATGCATAATATGAACAGTTATAACTATAGTTTGAACGGCATTTTCGACTGAATATTTACATTGAATTGAATTTCGACATGAAACAAGCAAAACACATACAAAGATTTTAAAAAACATCGACCAGCATCAAACAAAATCACGAAAGATTTCCTTCTTTGATAAACATTGAATTTGATCGACCGGATCGATGTGAGCAAGGCAGCCCATGCCGGCTTCACATCAAGCTACTGGGTCAATCAACCAAGGTGCTTTGAGCTAGGTTTGAACGTACATCTCTCTCCTCTGTATGAATCGATCCAGTGCCTTAACCAACAGGCGAGGGCCTCCCACCGGCGGCGCCAAGTGCGAGACGAGATGATGTGGAGCATGGACGGCGGGATGAAGGTTGGCAGATCCATCGCCGGTTCGCTAGCCTCCGAGCCTGACGACCCTGTGGATCCGCATGATGTTTGACCCCATGATCCACGCAAGGATGGCCGATGCGCTGCTTGCCTCCCCACTCCGCTGCTCGCTGTTGGGGAACGTAGCATAAATTCAAAATTTTCCTACGTGTCACCAAGATCTATCTATGGAGTCATCTAGCAACGAGGGAGGAGTGGATCTACATACCCTTGTAGATCGCGCGCGGAAGCGTTCAAGAGAACGGGGTTGATGGAGTCGTACTCGTCGTGATCCAAATCACCGATGATCCTAGCGCCGAACGGACGACACCTCCGTGTTCAACACACGTACGGAGCAGCGACGTCTCCTCCTTCTTGATCCAGCAAGGGGGAAGGAGAGGTTGATGGAGATCCAGCAGCACGACGGCGTGGTGGTGGAAGTAGCGGGATTCCAACAGGGCTTCGCCAAGCGCTGCGGGAGGAGGGAGATGTGTCATGGGAGGGAGAGGGAGGCGCCAGGGCTCTAGGTTGGGCTGCCCTCCCTTCCCCCCACTATATATAGGGCCAAGGGAGAGGGGGGAGGCGCAGCCTTGGCCCTTCCTCCAAGGAAGGGTGCGGCCAAGGAGGAGTCCCTCCTCCCCAAGGCACCTCGGAGGTGCCTTCCCCCTTTAGGACTCTTCCTTTCCCTCTTCTCTTGGCGCATGGGCCTCTTGGGGCTGGTGCCCTTGGCCCATATAGGCCAAGGCGCACCCCCTACAGCCCATGTGGCCCCCTGGGGCAGGTGGCCCCACCCGGTGGACCCCCGGGACCCTTCCGGTGGTCCCGGTACGTTACCGATAAAACCCGAAACTTTTCCGGTGACCAAAATAGGACTTCCCATATATAAATCTTTACCTCCGGACCATTCCGGAACTCCTCGTGACGTACGGGATCTCATCCGGGACTCCAAACAACTTTCGGGTTACCGCATACTAATATCTCTATAACCCTAGCGTCACCGAACCTTAAGTGTGTAGACCCTACGGGTTCGGGAGACATGCAGACATGACCGAGATGACTCTCCGGTCAATAACCAACAGCGGGATCTGGATACCCATGTTGGCTCCCACATGTTCCACGATGATCTCATCGGATGAACCACGATGTCAAGGACTTAATCAATCCCGTATACAATTCCCTTTGTCTAGCGGTACGATACTTGCCCGAGATTCGATCGTCGGTATCCCGATACCTTGTTCAATCTCGTTACCGGCAAGTCTCTTTACTCGTTTCGTAACACATCATCCCGTGATCAACTCCTTGATCACATTGTGCACATTATGATGATGTCCTACCGAGTGGGCCCAGAGATACCTCTCCGTTTACACGGAGTGACAAATCCCAGTCTCGATTCGTGCCAACCCAACAGACACTTTCGGAGATACCTGTAGTGTACCTTTATAGCCACCCAGTTACGTTGTGACGTTTGGCACACCCAAAGCACTCCTACGGTATCCGGGAGTTGCACAATCTCATGGTCTAAGGAAATGATACTTGACATTAGAAAAGCTTTAGCATACGAACTACATGATCTTGTGCTAGGCTTAGGATTGGGTCTTTGTCCATCACATCATTCTCCTAATGATGTGATCCCGTTATCAATGACATCCAATGTCCATGGTCAGGAAACCGTAACCATCTATTGATCAACGAGCTAGTCAACTAGAGGCTTACTAGGGACATGGTGTTGTCTATGTATCCACACATGTATCTGAGTTTCCTATCAATACAATTCTAGCATGGATAATAAACGATTATCATGAACAAGGAAATATAATAATAACTAATTTATTATTGCCTCTAGGGCATATTTCCAACAGTCTCCCACTTGCACTAGAGTCAATAATCCAGTTCACATCGATATGTGATTAACACTCAAGGTCACATCCCCATGTGACTAACACCCAAAGAGTTTACTAGAGTCAATAATCTAGTTCACATTACCATGTGATTAACACTCGATGAGTTCTGGGTTTGAACATGTTATGCTTGTGAGAGATGTTATAGTCAACGGGTCTGAATCTTTCAGATCCGTATGTACTTCGCAAATCTCTATGTCATCTTGTAGATGCAGCTACTACGCTATATTTGGAGCCATTTCAAATAACTGTTCTACTTGGAGCTATTCTAAATTGTTGCTCCATTATACGTATCCGGTATCTCTACTCAGAGCTATCCGGATAGGTGTTAAGCTTGCATCGACGTAACTCTTTACGTCGAACTCTTTTACCACCTCCATAACCGAGAAACATATCCTTATTCCTCTAAGGATAATTTAGACCGCTATCTGGTGATCTACTCCTAGATTACCTTTGTACCCTCTTGCCAGATATGTGGCAAGGCACACATCAGGTGCGGTACTCAGCATGGCATACCGTATAGAGCCTATGACAAAAGCATAGGGGACGACCTTCGTCCTTCCTCTTTCTTCTGCCGTGGTCGAGCTTTAAGTCTTAACTTCATACCTTACAACTCAGGCAAGAACTCCTTCTTTGACTGATCCATCTTGAACACCTTCAAGATCATGTCAAGGTATGTGCTCATTTGAAAGTACCATTAAGCGTTTTGATCTATCCTTATAGATCTTGATGCTCAACGTTCAAGTAGCTTAATCCAGGCTTTCCATTGAAAAACACTTTTCAAATAACTCTGCATGCTTTCTAGAAATTCTACATCATTTCGGATCAACAATATGTTAACAACATATACTCATCAGAAATTCTATAGTGCTCCCACTCACTTCTTTGGAAATACAAGTTTCTCATAAACTTTGTATAAACCCAAAATCTTTGATCATCATCAAAGCATACATTCCAACTCCGAGATGCTTACTCCAGTCCCTAGAAGGATTGCTGGAGCTTTGCATACTTATTAGCATCTTTCAGGATTGACAAAACCTTCCGGTTGTATCACATACAACCTTTCCTCAAAAAAACATCGAGGAAACAATGTTTTGACATCCTATCTGCAAGATTTCATAAATAATGCAGTAATCGCTAATATAATTCCAACAGACTCTTAGCATCGCTACGAGTGAGAAAGTCTCATCGTAGTCAACTCCTTGAACTTGTCGGAAAACATCTTAACGACAAGTCGAGCTTTCTTAATGGTGATACTTACCATCATTGTCCGTCTTCCTTTTAAAATCCATCTGTACTCAACAGCCTTACGACCATCGAGCCGTTCTGCCAAAGTCTACACTTTGTTTTCATACATGGATCCTCTCTCGGATTTTATGGCCTCGAGCCATTTATCGGAATCCGGGCCCACCATCGCTTCTCCATAGCTCGTAGGTTCATTGTTGTCTAGCAACATGACTTCCAAGACAGGATTACGTACCACTCTGAAGTAGTACGCATCCTTGTCATCCCACGAGGTTTGGTAGTGACTTGATCTGAAGTTTCATGATCACTATCATAAGCTTCCACTTCAATTGGTGTAGGTGCCACAGGAACAACTTCCTGTGCCCTGCCACACACTAGTTGAAGAGACGGTTCAATAACCTCATCAAGTCTCCACCATCCTCCCACTCAATTCTTTCGAGAGAAACTTTTCCTCGAGAAAGGACCCGATTCTAGAAACAATCCCTTATTGCTTTCGGATCTGAGACAGGAGGTATACCCAACTGTTTTGGGTGTCCTATGAAGATGCATTTATCCGCTTTGGGTTCGAGCTTATCAGCCTGAAACTTTTTCACATAAGCGTCGCAGCCCCAAACTTTTAAGAAATGACAGCTTAGGTTTCTCTAAACCATAGTTCATACGGTGTCATCTCATCGGAATTACGTGGTGCCCTATTTAAAGTGAATGTGGTTGTCTCTAATGCCTAACCCATAAACTATCGTGGTAATTCGATAAGAGACATCATGGTATGCATCATATCCAATAGGGTGCAGTTATGATGTTCGGACACACCATCACACTATGGTGTTCCAGGCTGTATTAGTTGTGAAACAATTTCCACAATGTCTTAATTCTGTGCCAAACTCGTAATTCAGATATTCATCTCTATGATCATATCATAGATATTTTATCCTCTTGTCACGACGATCTTTCAACTTCACCCTGAAATTACTTGAACCTTTCAATAATTCAGACTCGTGATTCATCAAGTAAATATACTCAACATCTACTCAAATCATCTGTGAAGTAAGAACATAACGATATCCACTACACGCCTCAGCACTCATTGGACTGCACACATCAAAATGTATTACTTCCAACAAGTTGCTTTCTAGTTCCATTTTACTGAAAACGAGGCTTTCAGTCATCTTGCCCATGTGGTATGATTTGCATGTCTCAAGTGATTCAAAATCAAGTGAGTCCAAACGGTCCATTTGCATGGAGTTTCTTCATGCATATACACCAATAGACATGGTTCGCATGTCTCAAACTTTTCAAAACGAGTGAGCCCAAAGATCCATCAACATGGAGCTTCTTCATGCGTTTTATACCGATATGACTTACGTGGCAGTGCCACAAGTAGGTGGTACTATCATTACTATCTTATATCTTTTGGCATGAACATGTGTATCACTACGATCGAGATTCAATAAACCATTCATTTTAGGTGCAAGACCATTGAAGGTATTATTCAAATAAACAGAGTAACCATTATTCTCCTTAAATGAATAACCGTATTGCGATAGACATAATCCAATCATGTCTATGCTCAACGCAAACACCAATCTCGATGGTAGAGGGAGTGTGCGATGCTTGATCACATCAAGCTTGGAAAAACTTCCAACACATATTGCCAGCTCACCTTTAGCTAGTCTCCGTTTACTCCGCAGCCTTTTATTTCGAGTTACTAACACTTAGCAACCGAACTGGTATCTAATACCATGGTGCTACTAGGAGTACTAGTAAAGTACACATTAACACAATGTATATCCAATATACTTCTATCGACCTTGCCAGCCTTCTCATCTACCAAGTATCTAGGGCAATTCTGCTCCAGTGGCTATTCCCTTTATTACAGAAGCACTTAGTCTCGGGTTTGGGTTCAACCTTGGGTTTCTTCACTAGAGCAGCAGCTGATTTGCCGTTTCATGAAGCATCCCTTTTTGCCCTTGCCCTTCTTGAAACTAGTGGTTTCACCAACCATCAACAATTGATGCTCCTTCTTGATCTCTACTTTTGTGGTGTCAAACGTCGCGAATATCTCAAGGATCATCATATATCTCCCTGATATATTATAGTTCATCATGAAGCTCAAGCATCTTGGTGGTAATGACTTCGGAGAACCATCACTATTTCATCTGGAAGATCAACTCCCACTCGATTCAAGCGATTGTTGTACTCAGACAATCTGAGCACAAGTTCAACAATTGAGCTTTTCTCCCTTAGTTTGCAGGCTAAGAAAATCGTCGGAGGTCTTATACCTCTTGACGTGGGCACGAGCCTGAAATCCCAATTTCAGCCCTCGAAACATCTCATATGTTTCGCGACGTTTCAAAACTTCTTCGGTGCCTCAACTCTAAGCCGTTTAACTGAACTATCACATAGTTATCAAAATGTGTATGTCAGATGTTCGCAACATCCACAGACAATGTTCGAGGTTCAGCACACTGAGCGGTGCATTAAGGACATAAGCCTTCTATGAAGCAATGAGGACAATCCTCAGTTTACGGACCTAGTCCGCATAATTGCTACTATCAACTTTCAACTAAATTTTCTCTAGGAACATAACTAAACAGTAGAACTGAAGCGCGAGCTACGACATAATTTGCAAAGACCTTTTGACTATGTTTAGGATAATTAAGTTCATCTTATGAACTCCCACTCAGATAGACATCCCTCTAGTCATCTAAGTGATTACATGATCCGAGTCAACTAGGCCGTGTCCGATCATCATGTGAGATGGACTAGTCAACATCGGTGAACATCTTCATGTTGATCGTATCTACCATACGACTCATGCTCGACCTTTCGGTCTCTTGTGTTCCGGGGCCATGTCTGTACATGCTAGGCTCGTCCAGTCAACCTAAGTGTTTTGCATGTGTTCCGAGGCCATGTCTGTACATGCTAGGCTCGTCAACACCCGTTGTATTCGAACGTAAGAATCTATCACACCCGATCATCACGTGCTGCTTCGAAACGACGAACTTTCGCAACGGTGCACAGTTAGGGGGAACACCTTCTTGAAATTTTAATGAGGGATCATCTTATTTACTACCGTCGTTCTAAGCAAATAAGATGTATAAACATGATAAACATCACATGCAATCAAATAGTGACATGATATGGACATCATCACTTTGCTCCTTTTGATCTCCATCTTCGGGGCTCCATGATCATCATCATCACCGGCATGACACCATGATCTCCATCATCATGATCTCCATCATCGTGTCTTCATGAAGTTGTCTCGCCAGCTATTACTTCTACTTCTACAGCTAACGGTTAGTAATAAAGTAAAGTAATTACATGACATTTATGTTGACACGCAGGTCATAAATAAATAAAGACAACTCCTATGGCTCCTGCCGGTTGTCATACTCATCGACATGCAAGCCGTGATTCCTATTACAATAACATGATCAATCTCATACATCACATATATCATTCATCACATCCTTTTGGCCATATCACATCACATAGCATGCCCTGCAAAAACAAGTTAGACGTCCTCTAATTGTTGTTTGCATGTTTTACGTGGCTGCTATGGGTTTCTAGCAAGAACGTTTCTTACCTACGCAAGAACCACAACGTGATATGCCAATTGCTATTTACCCTTCATAAGGACCCTTTTCATCGAATCCGATCCGACTAAAGTGGGAGAGACAGACACCCGCTAGCCACCTTATGCAACTAGTGCATGTCAGTCGGTGGAACCAGTCTCACGTAAGAGTACGTGTAAGGTCGGTCCGGGCCGCTTCATCCCACAATGCCACCGAATCAAGATTGGACTAGTAACGGTAAGCATATTGAACAAAATCAACGCCCACAACTACTTTGTGTTCTACTCGTGCATAGAAACTACGCATAGACCTAGCTCATGATGCCACTGTTGGGGAACGTAGCATAAATTCAAAATTTTCCTACGTGTCACCAAGATCTATCTATGGAGTCATCTAGCAACGAGGGAGGAGTGGATCTACATACCCTTGTAGATCGCGCGCGGAAGCGTTCAAGAGAACGGGGTTGATGGAGTCGTACTCGTCGTGATCCAAATCACCGATGATCCTAGCGCCGAACGGACGGCACCTCCGCGTTCAACACACGTACGGAGCAGCGACGTCTCCTCCTTCTTGATCCAGCAAGGGGGAAGGAGAGGTTGATGGAGATCCAGCAGCACGACAGCGTGGTGGTGGAAGTAGCGGGATTCGAACAGGGCTTCGCCAAGCGCTGTGGGAGGAGGGAGATGTGTCATGGGAGGGAGAGGGAGGCGCCAGGGCTCTAGGTTGGGCTTCCCTCCCTTCCCCCCACTATATATAGGGCCAAGGGAGAGGGGGGAGGCGCAGCCTTGGCCCTTCCTCCAAGGAAGGGTGCGGCCAAGGAGGAGTCCCTCCTCCCCAAGGCACCTCGGAGGTGCCTTCCCCCTTTAGGACTCTTCCTTTCCCTCTTCTCTTGGCGCATGGGCCTCTTGGGACTGGTGCCCTTGGCCCATATAGGCCAAGGCGCACCCCCTACAGCCCATGTGCCCCCCGGGGCAGGTGGCCCCACCCGGTGGACCCCCGGGACCCTTCCGGTGGTCCCGGTACGTTACCGATAAAACCCGAAACTTTTCCGGTGACCAAAATAGGACTTCCCATATATAAATCTTTACCTCCGGACCATTCCGGAACTCCTCGTGACGTCCGGGATCTCATCCGGGACTCCGAACAACTTTCGGGTTACCGCATACTAATATCTCTATAACCCTAGCGTCACCGAACCTTAAGTGTGTAGACCCTACGGGTTCGGGAGACATGCAGACATGACCGAGATGACTCTCCGGTCAATAACCAACAGCGGGATCTGGATACCCATGTTGGCTCCCACATGTTCCACGATGATCTCATCGGATGAACCACGATGTCAAGGACTTAATCAATCTCGTATACAATTCCCTTTGTCTAGCGGTACGATACTTGCCCGAGATTCGATCGTCGGTATCCCGATACCTTGTTCAATCTCGTTACCGGCAAGTCTCTTTACTCGTTTCGTAACACATCATCCCGTGATCAACTCCTTGATCACATTGTGCACATTATGATGATGTCCTACCGAGTGGGCCCAGAGATACCTCTCCGTTTACACGGAGTGACAAATCCCAGTCTCGATTCGTGCCAACCCAACAGACACTTTCGGAGATACCTGTAGTGTACCTTTATAGCCACCCAGTTACGTTGTGACATTTGGCACACCCAAAGCACTCCTACGGTATCCGGGAGTTGCACAATCTCATGGTCTAAGGAAATGATACTTGACATTAGAAAAGCTTTAGCATACGAACTACATGATCTTGTGCTAGGCTTAGGATTGGGTCTTTGTCCATCACATCATTCTCCTAATGATGTGACCCCGTTATCAATGACATCCAATGTCCATGGTCAGGAAACCGTAACCATCTATTGATCAATGAGCTAGTCAACTAGAGGCTTACTAGGGACATGGTGTTGTCTATGTATCCACACATGTATCTGAGTTTCCTATCAATACAATTCTAGCATGGATAATAAACGATTATCATGAACAAGGAAATATAATAATAACTAATTTATTATTGCCTCTAGGGCATATTTCCAACACTCGCCACCTCCCGTCATTCGCGTGGCAGCTGCCACTGCTTCCATGGCAGCAGCGCCACCGCGGATTGAGAGAGGGGAGAGCGGCTGTGGAGAGTAGCTTCCTCATATGGCAGCTCGCCGCTCGCTCGCCCTGTTGGTACCTCGCCGTCGCCCCGCCGGAGAGGGAGAGGCCGCGCCGGAGAGGGAGAGAGGTGGGAGTGGCTGCCGGAGTCGCATATCGAGAGGGGGGAGAGACGAGGGAGTTGCGGGATGAGTGCGTCGGGAGGGTGAGAGCAAGCCGTTCCGCATCGTTCTGCCGATTCGGAGGTATGACCCCATGCCGCATATTGAGGGAATATGCCATTCCAGGGAATCGGTGGGTTCCGGTTCCATATGTGAACTAAACGCGAGAACGAGGCTCGGGAACGGGTTGGACCCATGACATTCCAGTCTGTGACCGCAACCAAACACACCATTAAGGTATTTCGATACGAAGAGCACGTTGTGTCACGCCCGGTCAGCGTTATAAGTGTTTTGATCGAAAAAATTATAGAAATTCATAAAATGGCAAAAAGCCACGAAACTTGTCATGCATCATATTCATGATGGTGCAAGACTATGGAAAAAATTTGGGTTCATTTGAAGGATGTCGAAAAATAACTCGTTTTCGGACAAGGCCTTTGCTCCTACCCGAACGGTCTAGGGAGAAGGAGGTCAATTTTTTGACATCTTCAGAATGGCCTGAAATTTTGCATGTGATTTAGTATGCCCACCCCCACACAGAATCCAAAAATTTATGGTATTTCGATACGAAGAGCACGTTGCGTCACATCCGGTCAGCATTTAAAGTGTTTCGACCGAAAAAATTATAGAAAATTCATAAAATGCCAAAAAGCCACGAAACTCGTCATGCATCTTATTCATGATGGTACAAGACTATGGAAAAAAATTGGGTTCATTTGAAGGATGTCGAAAAATACCTCGTTTTCGGACAGGGCCTTTGCTCCTACTCGAACGGTCTACGGAGAAGGAGGTCAATTTTTTGACATATTCAGAATGGCCTGAAATTTTGCATGTGAATTAGTATGCCCACTCCCACACAGAATCCAAAAATTTATGGTATTTCGATATGAAGAGCATGTTGCATCACGTCCGGTCAGCATTTAAAGTGTTTCGACCGAAAAAATTATAGAAAATTCATAAAATGGCAAAAAGCCACAAAACTTGTCATGCATCCTATTCATGATGGTACAAGACTATGGAAAAAATGGGTTCATTTGAAGGATGTCGAAAAATACCTCGTTTTCGGACAGGGCCTTTTCTCCTACCCGAACGGTCTACGGAGAAGGAGGTCAATTTATTGACATCTTCAGAATGTCATAAAATTTTGCATGTGAGTTAGTATGCCCACTCCCACACAGAATCCAAAAATTTATGGTATTTCGATACGAAGAGTACGTTGCGTCACATCTAGTCAGCATTTAAAGTGTTTCGACCGAAAAAATTATAGAAAATTCATAAAATGGCAAAAAGCCACGAAACTTGTCATGCATCCTATTCATGATGGTACAAGACTATGGAAAAAAATTGGGTTCATTTGAAGGATGTCAAAAAATACCTCGTTTTCGGACAGGGCCTTTTCTCCTACCCGAACGGTCTAGGAGAAGGAGGTCAATTTTGACATCTTCAGAATGGCCTGAAATTTTGCATGTGAGTTAGTATGCCCACTCCCACACAGAATCCAAAAATTTATGGTATTTCGATATGAAGAGCACGTTGCGTCATGTCCGGTCAGCGTTATAAGTGTTTCGACCGAAAAAATTATAGAAAATTCATAAAATGGCAAAAAGCCACGAAACTTGTCATGCATCATATTCATGATGGTGCAAGACTATGGAAAAAATTTGGGTTCATTTGAAGGATGTCGAAAAATAACTCGTTTTCGGACAAGGCCTTTGCTCCTACCCGAACGGTCTACGGAGAAGGAGGTCAATTTTTTGACATCTTCAGAATGGCCTGAAATTTTGCATGTGATTTAGTATGCCCACCCCCACACAGAATCCAAAAATTTATGGTATTTCGATACGAAGAGCACGTTGCGTCACATCCGGTCAGCATTTAAAGTGTTTTGACCGAAAAAATTATAGAAAATTCATAAAATGCCAAAAAGCCACGAAACTCATCATGCATCCTATTCATGATGGTACAAGACTATGGAAAAAAATTGGGTTCATTTGAAGGATGTCGAAAAATACCTCGTTTTCGGACAGGGCCTTTGCTCCTTACTCGAACGGTCTACGGAGAAGGAGGTCAATTTTTTGACATATTCAGAATGGCCTGAAATTTTGCATGTGAATTAGTATGCCCACTCCCACACAGAATCCAAAAATTTATGGTATTTCGATATGAAGAGCATGTTGCATCACGTCCGGTCAGCATTTAAAGTGTTTCGACCGAAAAAATTATAGAAAATTCATAAAATGGCAAAAAGCCACGAAACTTGTCATGCATCCTATTCATGATGGTACAAGACTATGGAAAAAATGGGTTCATTTGAAGGATGTCGAAAAATACCTCGTTTTCGGACAGGGCCTTTTCTCCTACCCGAACGGTCTACGGAGAAGGAGGTCAATTTATTGACATCTTCAGAATGTCATAAAATTTTGCATGTGAGTTAGTATGCCCACTCCCACACAGAATCCAAAAATTTATGGTATTTCGATACGAAGAGTACGTTGCGTCACATCTAGTCAGCATTTAAAGTGTTTCGACCGAAAAAATTATAGAAAATTCATAAAATGGCAAAAAGCCACGAAACTTGTCATGCATCCTATTCATGATGGTACAAGACTATGGAAAAAAATTGGGTTCATTTGAAGGATGTCAAAAAATACCTCGTTTTCGGACAGGGCCTTTTCTCCTACCCGAACGGTCTAGGAGAAGGAGGTCAATTTTGACATCTTCAGAATGGCCTGAAATTTTGCATGTGAGTTAGTATGCCCACTCCCACACAGAATCCAAAAATTTATGGTATTTCGATATGAAGAGCACGTTGCGTCATGTCCGGTCAGCGTTATAAGTGTTTCGACCGAAAAAATTATAGAAAATTCATAAAATGGCAAAAAGCCACGAAACATGTCATGCATCATATTCATGATGCTACAAGAATATGGAAAAAAATTGGGTTCATTTGAAGGATGTCAAAAAATACCTCGTTTTCGGACAGGGCCTTTGCTCCTACCCGAACGATCTACGGAGAAGGAGGTCAATTTTTTGACATATTCAGAATGGCTTGAAATTTTGCATGTGAGTTAGTATGCCCACTCCCATACGAAGAGCACTCCCACACAGAATAACCATACGCAATTTGAAGGATGTAACAAAATTCTCCGTCGGGACGTACAAAAAAAAATCTTTAAGCGCGGATAGTCATACCTTACAACACTTATACAGGTCATGCTATATCAGTCCATAATAATTGTGAAGTGACATAGCAGGACGTACATAAGCATAATGAGGTATGGCCACCACGATTAAAGATTTGATGTTGTAGACGGATGCAGCTATTTAACACATTATTAGCCGTGAAAACAAGCAATGTGGGACTAAAAACACAACACTGTGGGCGGTTGGCGCCACTAGAGGCGCACACACGGCCGGCCGCCACCTCTTCGCCCATGTGCGCCGTGGGCCGCCCCTGCTTTGGCCCATGCGCGCCGTGGGTCGCGCCTGCGTGCCTTTTAGGCCATTATGGGCGAACTTTTTTTTAATAAATATAAAAATAATGTGTCTAAAAAGTACTGTATTTGTAAATATTAAAAAATAGAATAAAAATTCCTGTAGTGTTGACGGATTTACCACCGAAGATTAATGTGAATTTTTGCTGTGACACTCCATGATTATGGAGTGCTAGAGCATCATTCACATTATCCTCATGAGGAAAGACCGCAACATTAAACGAATTAATACGGTATGCAGAGAACGATATATAAACAGGTGAATAAGCGTGTTCAAAAGCAATGTGGGACTAAACAATTAACAGGTTGGGCGGTGGCCGCCGTGGATTTTCGGCTTTCATGGGCCGTAACGTGTGCGCCGCAAACGGCGCCCAAGTGGCCGCCGTGGGTCGCCTGCCTAGCCCGGCAGTTTGCGCCGCGCGCGCCGGCTGTTAAAAAAATCATTGCATATTTTGTATTTTTCATGCACTAATTTATATTTTGTATTCAACATGGACGAAACACACCCAACTTTTGCATGCGCGTGTGAGTGGCCCCCACGGTCTCGCACACCAGATTACGACGGAATCTGAGTACGAACGGAAGTTGCTCACATCGGGAGACGTTTTCTGCGTATTTTTACGAAGAAAATCGCAGTAATTGCATCGAGTGTCGAAACGCACCCAAATTTTGCAGGCGTGCTTGTGTGCCACACTGTAGCATGTGAAAAAAATGGCGACGTTTCATGGCTTTGCGAAAGGGAACACCTACTGAATGCATGTCACACCCCAAATCGATATCATCGGTTTGTACTGTGACTACATGTCAACATGGACGAAACACACCCAACTTTTGCGTGCGCGTGTCAGTGACCCCCACGGTCTTCAACGCCAGATTCCGACGGAATCGGAGTACGAACGGAAGTTGCGTCACGTCGGGAGACGTTTTCTGGGTATTTTCACGGAGAAAATCGTAGTAAATGCATCGAGTGTCGAAACGCACCCAAATTTTGCAGGCGTGCTTGTGTGCCACACTATAGCGTGTGAAAAAAATGGCGACATTTCATGGCATTGCGAAAGGGAACACCTACTGAATGCATGTCACACCCCAAACCGATATCAGAGGTTTGTATTGTGACTACATATCAACATGGACGAAACGCACCCAATTTTTGCGTGCGCGTGTGAGTGACCCCCATGGTCTCGCACGCCAAATTACGACGGAACCGGAGTACGAACGGAAGTTGTGTCACGTCGGGAGACGTTTTCTGGGTATTTTCATGAAGAAAATCGTAGTAAATGCATCGAGTGTTCAAACGCACCCAAATTTTGCAGGCGTGCTTGTGTGCCACACTGTAGCGTGTGAAAAAAATGGCGACGTTTCACGGCTTTGCGAAAGGGAACACTTACTGAACGCATGTCACACCCCAAACCGATATCATTGGTTTGTACTGTGACTACATGTCAACATGGACGAAACACACCCAACTTTTGCGTGCGCGTGTCAGTGACCCCCACGGTCTTCCACGCCAGATTATGATGGAATCGGAGTACGAACGGAAGTTGCGTCATGTCGGGAGACGTTTTCTGGGTATTTTCACGGAGAAAATCGTAGTAAATACATCGAGTGTCGAAACGCACACAAATTTTGCAGGCGTGCTTGTGTGCCATACTGTAGCGTGTGAAAAAATAATCCCGACGTTTCGTGGCTTTGCGAAAGGGAACACCTACTGAAGTATAAAAAAATTGTGACGTTTCATGGAAACATAAAAAATAAATAAACAAGACTAAACATTAGCAGGTCGGGCGGTGGCCGCCGTTGCACAGATAGGTTGGGCGGTATTGGGCCTGGCCCAATCGGCGCCCGACGCCCGTTTTCCCTCTCCATCGCCGTATACCGCCACGCACGGGCGGAACCCTACCCAACCCCACCAGTCGCCCCCGTACGCCGCCCCGTGCCCCCAAGACGCCCTACCATGATCGCCCCGTTTGCGTAGCACCGTCCATCGCCGTCCATTGCTGTCGACATCAAGACCGCACGTTGCCGCATTGGGCCCCCGAGTCCGCCGGCGCAGATCGCCGACGCTCGGCTGCTTGCTTACCTTCCGCCACAGCCATTGTTTCGGCGGCTGCCGCCCGGATTAAGGTCACATTTTCCCGTCTCGTGTAATTTCTTCGGACGCTATGGCATAATTAAATTTATTAATAGGAAAAATTTAACATGCAGTATGGACATTGATGGTGTGGTTCCATGTTCCATAGAGAAGTGGATAAGTCTTGTTGAGAAATTAACAACCGCTCAGCGATTTAGGTTCTACGAAACAAACTTGCAAGAGATGTTGATCATTCCGTCAGTACAAATGAGGGATTTTTGCTGCATTTTATGATGTTAGGTTACAACCCAAACAACAAAGAATTCATGGTACAAGAAGATAGTGGCAGTAAAGGCCTTATTTCACTTAGACCGCACGCCGTGTTTTCAATATTTGGGTTTAAGAATGAAGGTGAGGATGTTTTTGGCATTCTTGCGACGGAAGGAAAAGAGTTAATAAAGAAAATTCCTATTTAGTACGTTCACAAAAAAATGGTCAGATAATGATAGATGACTTGATTCAAAAAATTGTGAGGAATAAATCCACCGATCGACGATGAGTTTCTTCGGATGACTGTTCTTGTTTTGTTGGGGACTATTATTGCACCGATGTCGGCTGTCTCCATACCAAAGGAGTACTACGCGTTGGTGCATGACGTGAAGCGGATAAGCACGTTGAATTTTAACGTGTTCACTTTGCGAACTTGTTTGACGAAGATTGGTAAACTCAAGCAGGACGGCCGTGTGAGGCAATGGCCATGTGGTAACCTAGCCCTACTCCAGGTATGGTATTAATTGATGCTATTTAATATTCCTTCATGTTATGCGTTAGTAATTTATTATGTGATTTGTTTTGTAGTACTTGTATTGGGAGAAGGTGCAACCAACCATCGGCCCGAAAAATGACCCGTTGCCGTTGCAAGTTCCCCTAATAAAAAACTGGACTGAATCTAAAGCGGAGAAACGAGACAAGTACGACCTGGAAAATGGTCGTGGTCATGGATTGGTAATATTGTAATGTTTATTTAACAATACATTAATTATCTATTGAGAATGTCATGTACTCATGTTTTCATTGCATACTCACTTTTCAGATAGATGACTGCATTACGAAAGAGTATAGAATGAAAAAACTTGCAGATGAACAAGCTGAAAGCAGTAAGAAACATAGCAGCCGAAAGTCATCCGTTACGGGAAAGAAAAAAGTGGACTGTGTGTCCGAGGTCCCTGCTAACCTAAAGACTTTTATGGACCGAGTTATGAATGATATGAAGGAAATTCGCAAGGAATTTTTCGTATGCCGGAGTTATGCGCACAAGTAAAAATGTAGCAATTCTGTTATGCACTCTATTAAACTCCATAAATTGACAAAAAAATATAACATGTAACTGGGCTTACTTTTGCAGAGATTATTAGAGAAAATGAATAAAACAGGTGTACGGTACAAACCAGGCACAATGGCAGAGGAGGAAGAAAATCTGTTTGGACAGAATAGTGAGTCCAGGTATGAAAACAAGTATCCTAAAAAAGAATTTCAATATGATGGCATACACACACCTAATGGCCGAAATGGCAGTGGGCATTATGATTTGGATTCTGAAGGAGGGGGTTCGTTCAAACTAAGTACTGGTCACTTGAGTAGCTATAAAGGTGAGAGGGATGATCCTATAGATGTCCCAGAGCATTTGGAAAAAAAGAAGTATCATCTCTAAAAACCTATAAAATAGAAGCAACAAGATGGCAAGTGCAACAAAATAAGCAAGAAGTGTCACAGGGCGTGTCAGATGGTAATAGCGAGATAGAAGAGAAGATGGAGGTGTTCCAGGGAAGCGAAAGCGGAGTGCGTCAAAGTGGCAGAAATCTCCTTATGTTAAAAAGACTCCGAGAAAACATGCGAAACATTGCGCAAAAGCGAGTAAGTTAAACATGGTATGAATATTTTTTTGATACTTATATATTACAAATTTCACTAGTAGAAAAAGGGCATGTTGTCCCGGTTCGTAAGGGCCTTTTGTCCCGGTTCCTGAACCGGGACTAAAGGGTCGGTACTAATGCCCTGTCCCTTTAGTCCCAGTTCAATCCAGAACCGGGACAGATGGGCCTCCACGTGGCCTGTGCGCGGAGCCCGGGCAGGAGACCCTTTGGTCCCGGTTGGTGGCACCAACCGGGACCAATAGGCATCCACGCGTCAGCATTTCTGTGGCTGGGGTTTTTGTTTTTTTTTTGAAAGGGGGGGAGGTTTGGGGTTTGGGGGGGGGTTAATTTAGGTGTTTCATATATTGTGTTAGCTAGCTATAATTAATAGAGAGAAGTGTCCTCTCTTATGTCCGTGCTTGGTTGATGCTACGTACTATACGTACGTATAGAGAGGACTAGACATGCTAGCTAGCTAGTAAGCAAACGAAGGAAACAGAAGATCGTCATGAACATATATGCATACAGAGAGAAGTGATATCGACCACCTCTCCTTCTCCAAGAGATTGGTCGAACAACAAGTTCTCGTATATCTATCCGACACTACCGGCTACATATATACAATAATTATCTCTTACAAATATAATCTCCTAACATACGGACTCATGGTCCACATAGTATTCTCCGTCTTCAGCGATCACGTGGTCAAGAAAGAATGCCGCCAATTCCTCTTGAATTGCTCGCATGCGAGCTGGTGCTAGGAGTTCATCCCGCTTCCGAAACATCTAATTTGAAGAAGGGGGTCAATACATATATATATATATGAATGAATGAAACTCAACACAAATGATGGTAATAAAATAAAATTGTGAATGTTGTTATTTACGCACTTCATATTGTTCGTCAGAGTAGCCCCGCTCACAGGTCGTGTGGCGGATGGACTCGCAAATGTAGTATCCACAGAAATTATTCCCTTGTTCCTACCACAACCACTTTACAAGAAATAGAGGTTAATCAAACTGATAAGCAAGAATGCCAAATGGTATTGATGAAACTAGCACTTGAATCAATGGGAGATGCGCAGAACATGCTACTATAGTACTTACTTTCAGGTGTCTAAATTGCAGCTTCTTCGGGAGTCCTGGAGCTTTTTTGGTGAATTTTTTCCAAACCCTGCCAGACAAAGAAAACAATTACTTGATATATCAGGAAATGAACAAAGTTGCTGATGTGGTGGATAATGATCGATTTAACTTACTTCTCGAGCATTTGAGTCATGTCCGCATAGTCCTGGGGATCTTTTCGTCTTGAGTCTAAGATGGTTACTAGTCCCTGCTCAAACTTAATCTCTAGGAGAATATAGTGGAAACTTCACACGCATGCATAACTCATCAATTACATTACTATAACCTTGACTAATATATAAGGGAAACCGAATATGCACAAGACAGTAACACTCACTTGAAGTTGTAAGGAAGGAATATTATATCTTTAGTTTCATTTGTTACCAACGATCGTAGCAAGTTGGCCTCGGTATCTGCGGGATGAAATTTAACCTCAGTTTCATCTATGAGATATGTGTTAATGAACCCAATATCACCGACTTGTCTTTTCTTCAATTCGACGATCTTCAATCTGCATAATATAGTGAGGATAATTATAAATACATGCAATGAAAGAGTTGAGCTATATAGAGAGACTTAATGACAGAAGTAGTACTACTTACAGATAGTAGCAGGTGACTATTGCTTTTTCGAGGGCCAATTGATTGAAAAACTGAAAGAACTCCTCAAATGGAACAGGCAACAGATCAATTCCAACGAGGTCATGCTCCTTTTTAACTCTCACATACAAAGTACTCCTCCCCCCAAACTCTCTGCAGATTTTCAAGTACCAATCATGCAATCTTCGCATCATCGTTGATAGAGATCTTTCATCTTTGACGAGAGGCTTCCCGTACTCGTATCTTTGTATCTGCACCTCCATGAAATCATAATGTACATCGTCGGGCAGGTAATCTCCAAGATTGCTATAACCGGGCACCATCCTCGGATCATTAGCGGCAATGTCGCTAGGCACCTTGAGCGGGGGGCACGATTGCTTTGCTTGTTCGCCGAGCTGTGCAATTTGTTTCCCAGCTCGTCGTTCTTTCAGCCTTTGATCACTGACAGTACTTCCCGACCGCTCCGCTTCGACAAATTCCTTTCCAATAATGCGCTCATAGTTTCCTTTCGGCGGAGACTTGGGTGGTTTTGTCAGGGCTGCCAGAGTGCGCTTCGCTTTCACTGGATCTACCTTCTCCTCCGGAGGTGGATGTTCTTTGCTTTCACCCCTTCAAAGAAGTTCCTCACTTCTTCTCGCGTGATCTTGGCATTCTCCTCCGGGGTCCTCTCATATGGTAACTTCTCTGGAGTCTTCAGAGAAGGACCGAATCTGTATGTCCTCCCGCCTCTGGCTGTACTGCTAGACGCCGGCAGAGCAGATGGAGCGGTTGTCTTCTTTACTTGCTTACGAGGCAGAGGAGAAAGACTACGACGCGCCGGAGTAGCCGGAGCGGCGGCAGGTCTCTTCCTCCCTTGCTGACGAGGTGGAGAAGGAGGAGGCTGGCTGCTCGGGCGCGCCGGCGCAGGCGGAGAAGGAGGCGGAGTGCCGCCACGCGCTGGAGAAGGAGCCGGCCGAGTGCCCTGATCGTCACTCGCCGGAGGAGGAGGCGGTGGAGGAGGCGGAGTGCCCTGACTCGCCGGAGGAGGAGGAGGAGGCGGAGGCTTCCAGTTCGGAAGGTTGATGAGCTCCTTCCGCCATAGGCATGGAGTCTTCAGAGCAGAACCCAGCCTAGTCTCCCCTTCACCGGTAGGGTGGTTGTCGGTGTCAAAACCAGCGGATATTGGGTAGGGGGTCCCGAACTGTGCGTCTAGGCCGGATGGTAACAGGAGGCAAGGGACACGAAGTTTTACCCAGGTTCGGGCCCTCTTGATGGAGGTAAATCCCTACGTCCTGCTTGATTAATATTGATGATATGGGTAGTACAGGAGTAGATCTACCACGAGATCGGAGAGGCTAAACCCTAGAAGCTAGCCTATGGTATGATTGTTGTTATCTATGTTGTCCTACGGACTAAAACCCTCCGGTTTATATAGACACCGGAGAAGGTTAGGGTTACACAAAGTCGGTTACAATGGTAGGAGATCTGTATATCCGTATCGTCAACCTTGCCTTCCACACCAAGGAAAGTCCCTTCCGGACACGGGACGAAGTCTTCAATATTGTATCTTCATAGTCCAGGAGTCCGGCTGAAGGTATAGTCCAGCCATCCGGACACCCCCTAATCCAGGACTCCCTCAGTAGCCCCTGAACCAGGCTTCAATGACGACGAGTCCGGCGCAGTTTGTCTTCGGCATTGCAAGGTGGGTTCCTCCTCCAAGTACTTCATATAAGATTTTGAACACAAAGATAGTGTCCGGCTCTGCAAAATAAGTTTCCACATGTTGCCATAGAGAGAACAATATTTACACAAATCTAATCTGCTGACGTATTCCGTAGTGCGACACACCACGGCTAAGCCTTTATCCGAGTCGTTTCATTATCCCACTTCAGCGCGTTATGCGAGGCGGTTTCCTTGGCACGTCTTGTCAAAGCAGAGATCGTGTCCCCTTATTCCGGGATTCTCATCAATACGGGCGTGGGTAACCCAACCGCACCATTGATTACGGTGCTTGGAGATAAGCGAGTTTTACCAGGCTGGTGGGGACATGTAGTTGCTTCCACCCATATAAGGGGATAAGGATCCACCTTTCCACCTACGCCTTCTTCCTCCTTTGCCTATCCATTCTTGCGCACTCGAGCTCCAACACCCAAGTCCGCACTCACACCTCAACCTTCTCCAGCCATGTCCGGAGCGCGAGGCAAGTGGATGGTCTCCTCCGTCACGGAGGGTCACATCAAAAAGCTGAGGAAGGCCGGATACCTGTCTAACGACATCGTGTACCGGCTTCCCGAAAAGGGGCAGCTCATCCCCACCCCTAGGCCCCATGAGAGGGTGGTGTTCCTCCCCCATTTCCTCCGCGGACTGGGCTTCCCTCTTCACCCATTTGTTCGGGGGCTCATGTTCTACTACGGCCTAGATTTCCACGATCTGGCCCCGAACTTCGTCCTCAACATCTCAGCGTTTATCGTCGTGTGCGAGGCTTTCCTCCGCATCCGCCCCCATTTCGGCCTATGGCTCAAGACTTTCAACGTCAAGCCGAAGGTGGTGTGTGGCAACCAGGCGGAGTGCGGAGGCGCCATGGTTGGCAAGATGGCCAACGTCTTATGGCTTGAGGGCTCCTTTGTGGAGACCTTGAAGGGGTGGCAATCGGGGTGGTTTTACATCACTGAGCCACGCAACGCCGAATGGGTCGCACCCCCTGAGTTTCGATCCGGACCCCCTACGCGGCTCACCTCCTGGAAGGAGACAGGCCTGTCTTGGGGTAAAAAAGGAGAGCTGACCGGACTCCAAACATGCATCCAAACCCTGGCGGACAAGAAGCTCAAACTTGTCAACGTAGTCCAGGTTATGCTCATCCGCCTGATCCTCCCGTGTCAACAACGGGCTTTCAACCTGTGGGAGTTCGACCCGGCGCGTCACCAAACTCTGAGTAGGCTCTTCGACACGACGTACGAAGATGCCTAGAAGGTGCTTTTCAAAGGCGCTGAGGCTCCCGCATCCGCTGCCGAGGATCGCGGATTCAGTGCGCAGCGTCACGCTCTCGTGGTAAGCTATTTTTTTTTCCTTTTACAGGGTATCAGTTTTTCATAGTTTGACTCCATGCGGGGTCTAAGCTCCCTTACCTTTGACAGGATTGGCAGGTGACGTCCGGACAGATCAACTGTCCGGCTCCTTTGCCCGAAGGCCCAGCGGACGCTCGCTTGGCGAAGCTGCTGGTTCCGGCACCCTATGTGGTGCCGGAGAAGAAGGCCGCAAAAAAGGCCACGGGGACTCGAAAGAGTGCCCGGCGCCAGGAGGTGTCGGATCCATCATCCGGCGGTTCCGAGGCGCATTCCTCTCGTGAAGACGAGGAGGAAGAAGAAGAGACCTCTCCCCCTCCAGCGGAAGGAGAGAAGAAAAGGAAGGCCGCCCTCTCTGGGGAGGCCGGAGGGTCCAAGAAGGGGAAAACCCTTCCTCCGGACTACTCCACCGATGCCGACGACGGCGAAGAGGAGTGGCAGCCCAGGGCCAAGCCCCTGGCAAACTCGTAAGTATCCGGATACCGGAGTAATTTATAGTATTCGTTTATTGCACAGCTTTCCCTTACGCCGAATACGTTTATGCAGCCCGCCCAAAGACCGGCTCGACGCATCATCGAGCGGCTCACTGGATTCGTCGGATGTGAACTCGCTTCCGACGACTTCCTCCCCCGCCCTATGGACGACACCGAAGTGTTGTCCCGACAGGTCCCAAGCCAGGAGGAGGTGGTCCTGGAGGCGTCGCAAGGCGACCTCCCGGACCCCAGAGTAAAGGGGATGAAACCCCCCAGGGCTCCAAGTCCGGCTCCAGGCCGGACACCACTCCGGAACCTTCAAAGGTTCCAGAGTCCGGCGGGGGACCTCCTTCTAAGAGGAGCAAGCGCACCGTGCAGGTGACCCCCGTCCAACCGGAGGCGCCGGATAATATGTTGGAGGCACTCCAAGGCGCCTCCATCGACGAGGAGCACCGCACTATTATGAGTGCGGTGGTCCAGATGGTTCAGTCCGCCAAGTGTGGACTGACTGAAGCTTGTATTAGCCTCTTAACAGGCTTTGAGGTAAGTAAAGAATGTGTAAATAATATTACCACATAGACAGTAGCCCTTGATGCTCTGTTGGGCGTTCGGGAAGAAAAGCCGAACAGAGGATCAAAGAATTCACAGGAGTCTAACAAAAGGAGTCAATATGCGTATGCAGGCTTCTCTGCTGGCGTCCGCCGCACTGACTGTAGAAGTGGACACGCTGAAGCAGAGCCTCGAGAAGTCCGAGCAAGAGCTCGGGCGTGCCAAGAAGCAGCTCGAGGAGAAGGAAGGTAAGAAATACCTTGTCTGAATATGTATAAAAAAGGTGCAATTGCAAAAAATGACAGGACTATCATGGCTATTGTAGGGGCCACGTCTGAGGTGGTGACCCTGAAGCAGGCGCTGGCCGAGGCCGAGAAGAGGGCGGCCACAGAGCGCACCGAGCGGGAGAAGTATGAGGCCGAGGTTGGCAAAGTGCGGCAAGAGCTCCAGGTTCTCATGAAGAAACATGAGAGTTTGGAGCTTGACTCGAAGACGCGAGCGTCCGAGCTTGCGGCGGCTATTGAAAATGCCAAGTATGCCAAGACCGAATCCCAGAAGACCCTCCAGGAGTTGGATGAGGTGAAGAAGATAGCGGCGGGTAAGGCATTCTTTATGCAAAGCAAACATATAAACGTGAGTTACTTGTTACTTACCCAAATCCGGAGCTCTCCAGGAGCGTTCGCAGATCTTCCCCGGAGTGTGTCCGATGCCGCCGCATTCTATCGAGCCGAGGAGGGCAGCTCGACAGAGAAGGTGTTCTGGTCTCACTATGCTGAGGCCGGACACCCCGTACCCCCAAGAGACCAGCTGAAACAGCTAGTCGAGCTCCACAAGGCGGCCGAACAGGCCATGAAGGGCCTCTTGGTCCGACTGTGGCCTGGAGAGGCTTCGCCTGGGAACTATTTCGGGCTGGTGCGGCGGCTGGTGGAGACCTGTCCAAGGCTCGAAGTCATCAAGTGCTCCGTCTGCATTGAAGGTGCCCATAGGGCCCTTGCCCGTGCTAAGGTGCACTGGGGCAAGCTGGATGCCGAGAAGCTTGTGAAGGACGGGCCACCGCCGGGGAAAGAGCATCGCAAGCCCAAGAATTACTATAAGGATGTTCTGAAGTGTGCCTGCCTTGTGGCGGATGAATGTTCTAGGGATGTAATTTTTGATTGAAACTTGCTCGTTTTGTCCTATGCGCTGGAAACTTGTTCATATGCGCTAAGCAATGCTATTTGTAATTTAAAATATTACCTTCTGTGCGGCTGTTTATCAATTCTGAGAGATGGCAAGTCGTCGGCTTCTGCCCCCGTGCCGCTAGTGCTGGGGTGTTCGGGAATAAACCTGAGCGCTCTTTTTCCCATGTTTGGGTCCTTCGAGGGAGGCGCTCAGCCCAACGAACAAGGCAATCGGACTATAATGCGTGAACACTCTCACTTAGCCATAGAATTCTATAATTTTAAATTTTAGCGAAGCCCCTGGTATTCGGAAGACCGAGTTCGGGGAGCGATCCACGCGTTGGGCGGACAGAGCTGGCTCCTCGCCCTAAGCGGCATAAGTCTTTAGGGACTCGAACAGCGACCAACTCTCGCCTCATCATGACAGTCAGTTTTAGCTTTCTCCACTGAGGTGCTCGGCCCAGCTCAACTGGGGCACAATCGCAGTGGTTCTCCTAGTGCTACCTTAGCCGATATAGCGGAATGTAAGGCACCAAAACATAGGAGCCGGGCAAACCCAACTATTGACCCAAGACATGATTCGGAGCCGATGCATATAATGCTATAAGTTCAGGGTGCCGCACTTGTTAAAGTGTTCGGACTTCTCACACCATATTGAGGGGTACTAAAGCCCCTGGCATATTTTGGCCGTACCAAATTGTACGGGTGCAACATGTCGTTAAGGAACATATATTTATAAAAAGGTAATGCAAAAATAGACAAAAGCTATGCATTGTTTATTAAAAATAGCTGCGATCAAAGCAGAACGATACAAATAATGCGACAAAAAGTTGGACTATTTAACATGTCTGCTCCAGGGGCAAGCTGCGGAATAGTATGTGAAACAGGTATACTGCTCGTGATAGAGACCACCTGTGAGTTCCGTAATGCGGCGTGGCTTGTCTGCCTCCCTGGTTGCCGCGCACCACCTTTGACTTGACGTTGAAAGTCTTGAGCCATAGGCCGAAATGTGGGCGGATGCGGAGGAAAGCCTCGCACACGATGATAAACGCCGAGATGTTGAGGACAAAGTTCGGGGCCAGATCGTGGAAATCCAGGCCGTAGTAGAACATGAGCCCCCGGACAAATGGGTGAAGAGGGAAGCCCAGTCCGTGGAGGAAATGGGGGAGGAACACCACCCTCTCATGGGGCCTAGGGGTGGGGATGAGCTGCCCCTTTTCGGGAAGCCGGTACGCGATGTCGTTAGACAGGTATCCGGCCTTCCTTAGCTTTTTGATGTGACCCTCCGTGACGGAGGAGACTATCCACTTGCCTCCCGCTCCGGACATGGCTGGAGAAGGTTGAGGTGTGAGTGCGGACTTGGGCGTTGGAGCTCAAGTGCACAAGAATGGATAGGCAAAGGAGGAAGAAGGCGTAGGTGAAAAGGTGGATCCTTATCCCCTTATATGGGTGGACGCAACTACATGTCCCCACCAGCCTGGTAAAACTCGCTTATCTCCAAGCGCCGTAATCAATGGCGCGGTTGGGTTACCCACGCCCGTATTGATGAGAATCCCGGAATAAGGGGACACAATCTCTGCTTTGACAAGACATGCCAAGGAAACCGCCTCGCATAACGCGCTGAGGTGGGATAATGAAACGACTCAGATAAAGGCTTAGCCATTGATGATCGTAGGAGCCATCGAGCCTGACGACGACGACACAGAGGAACTCTCAATGAAAGCACCAATGTCGGTGTCAAAACCGGTGGATCTCGGGTAGGGGGTCCCGAACTGTGCGTCTAGGCCGGATGGTAACAGGAGGCAAGGGACACGAAGTTTTACCCAGGTTTGGGCCCTCTCGATGGAGGTAAAACCCTACATCCTGCTTGATTAATATTTATGATATGGGTAGTACAAGAGTAGATCTACCACGAGATTGGAGAGGCTAAACCTTAGAAGCTAGCCTATGGTATGATTGTTGTTATCTATGTTGTCCTACAGACTAAAACCCTCCGGTTTATATAGACACCGGAGAGGGTTAGGGTTACACAAAGTCGGTTACAATGGTAGGGGATTTGTATATCCGTATCGTCAAGCTTGCCTTCCACGCCAAGGAAAGTCCCTTCCGGACACGGGACGAAGTCTTCAATCTTGTATCTTCATAGTCCAGGAGTCCGGCTGAAGGTATAGTCCGGCCATCCGGACACCCCCTAATCCAGGACTCCCTCAGTGGTCAAGCTGGAGGTCCTCAAATCCCTCCGTTATTTCATCCATCATCACCCTAGCATATCCTTCTAGAATCGGTCGGCAGTGAAAAGTTGCGCCGGGTTCAGTAGGATAAACAGAGCCAACAGCCGCCTTGACCTTCAAATTCATCCATTGCGTCATAAGGTGGCAATTTTGAGACTCCATGATAGCATCCATGGCATAGCTGGCAGGAGCCGTCAAGACATGCTCTGGCTGAAGCAGCTCGGTGGAAGCCACGCTGCTTCTCCGCTGAGATGGCGGGGTAGCTTCGGGGGAAGCTTCGGCAGTTCGTTTGCTGCAATTTGCTTCTCGTTCCTCTATCGCTTGTACCCTTGCTTGCAGCGCCTGCATTTGGGTCTGCTGCACTTTTTTCCTCCTCTCCTGGCATTTGTAACCGCCTGCGCCCGGAAACCCAACCTTCCACGGAATGGAGCCTGGCGTGCCTCGTGTCCGTCCAGGGTGCTCAGGATTCCCGAGGGCCATTGTGAGCTCGTCGTTCTCTCTGTCTGGAAAGAACGTCCCTTGATGCGCTGCTTCGATATACTGCTGAAGCTTCTTGACTGGTATGTCCATTTGATCGTTCGTCCAAATGCACTTCCCCGATACAGGGTCCAAGGTTCCGCCAGCCCTGAAGAACCAAGTCTGGCAATGGTCTGGCCAGTTAATTGTCTCTCGTTCGATCCCTTTATCAACCAGATCATTCTCAGTCTTGGCCCACTTAGGCCGGTCTACGAGGTAGCCACCTGACCCCGTGCGATGGTGATGCTTCTTCTTCGCAGCATTTTGCTTGTTTGTCACCGACATCTTCTTACTCTTTTCTGATGTCTTGTGGGCCACAAATGCGGGCCAGTGATCTCTGATCTTCTCATATCTGCCCTTGAACTCTGGTGTCTCTTTATTTTCGACAAACTTATTCAGCTCTTTCTTCCACCTCCTGAATAGTTCTGCCATCCTCTTAAGAGCAAAAGACTTGATTAATTGCTCTTTAACTGGCTTCTCCGGATCATCGTCTGGCGGTAGGGTGAAATTTGACTTCAGCTCAGTCCAAAGATCATTTTTTTGCATATCATTAACATAAGACACCTCAAGGTCTTCTATAGCCGGCTTTAACCATTGCTGGATGCTGATCGGGATCTTGTCCCTAACCAAAACCCCGCACTGAGCAACAAATGCGCTCTTTGTCCGGAGGGGTTCAATCGGTTGGCCGTCGGGCGCGATTGCTATGATCTCAAACTTTTCATCCGAGCTCAACTTTTTCTTTGGGCCTCGTCTCTTTACCGAAGTTGTGCTTGATCCGGAGGGCTAGAAAAAAGAACAAAGACTTAATTAATATGTGTACATACCAAAACGATGAATGCATCAATTAGCTAGTCAGCAGAAGCTTAACTAATATATATACCTGGCCGGACTCGGTTCGGTCACCGGAGACTTCATCACGGTCTCCTTCTTGCACCGGCATTGGGTCACCGGAGCCATCCTCGCGGTCTCCTTCTTGCACCGGCATTAGGTCACCGGAGCCATCATAACCATAGCCAGCTGCTTCCAGACCATCGGTGTCGTTGAGAAACAACGAGCAGACGGCATCACTTCCTCGTGCGATTATGTCCCCCAACAATTCTTCTTGTACTTCGTCTCGGGCGGTGCCCATAGTTTCTACAAATATTTACAACATGGCAATTATTATTCAAACATGACAGATGGATATATTAGTGGCAAACGTAGAACTAATATTAATTAGTGGCCTCGACGCTGCTTCTCTAGGGTTTGGGGTGGCCTCGACGCTGCTTCTCTAGGGTTTGGGGTGGCCTCGACAACGCTTCAAGGATAAAAAAAGAAGAGGAAGAAGAAAAAAAAGAGGAGAGGAAAGAATAGAGGAGTAAGAACTCCTCTATTCTTTAATTCTTCTCCTCTTTTTTTCTTCTTCTTCCTCTTTTTTTTATCGGGAACGAGGGTCGTTGAGGGTCACCGAGCGGTAGAGGAAACTCTAAATAGCAAGTATCGTGGGTGTGAGATACATGTGGCCGTCAGTGTCGGACACTACATCCACGTCCCACAAGTGACGTGGGCGTCGAAGCCCGCGTCACTTGTGGGACGTGGATGTACTGTCCGACACCGACGGCCACATGTATCTCACATTGACAATACTTGCTATTTAGGGTTTCCTCTACCGCTCTGCGACCCTGACCCTCGACGACCCTCGTTCCCGATAAAATAAAGAGGAAGAAGAAGAAAAAAAAGAGAAGAAGAAATCTTTCTTCTCCTCTTTTTTTTCTTCTTCTTCCTCTTTTTTTATCGGGAACGAGGGTCGTCGAGGGTCGCCGAACGGTAGAGGAAACCCTAAATAGCAAGTATCGTGGGTGTAACTACTGTCCGACACCGACGGCCACATGTATCTCACACCGATGATACTTGCTATTTAGGGTTTCCTCTACCGCTCGGCAACCCTCGACGACCCTCGTTCCTGATAAAAAAAGAGGAAGAAGAAGAAAAGAAAAAGAGGAGAAGAAAGAATAGAGGAGAAGAACTCCTCTATTCTTTCTTCTCCTCTTTTTTTTCTTCTTCCTCTTCTTTTTTTATCCTCTTCTTCCTCTCATGTTCGACCCCCCTCGTGTTGAAGTTATCGGGAGGGGGTATATCAACCACCCCACGTGTTGAAGTTACCGGGAGGGGGTATATCGACCCCACCCCACATATTGAAGTTATCAGGAGTTTATATCGACACGACATACGTACATGCGGGGAAATAATATTATCGGGGAGGGGGTATATATATCGACCCCCTCATGTTGAAGTTATCGGGAGTTTATATCGACACGACATACGTACATGGGAAAATAATATTATCGAGGAGGAGGTATATCAACCCCCCCCCTCGTGTTGAAGTTATCGGGAGGGGGTATATCGACCCCCCCATGTGTCGAAGAAAAAAAAAGAAGAAAATACTATTTTTTCTGTTAATCTATCTTTTGCATACATATAGACACATACATATACTATACATATAGATATAATCAGGAAAAAACATATATGAATTTGCAAAAAAATTAAAAACAGGGTGGAAGAGGGGGGCGGTGCCGGCCCTGACCAAAGCGAGAAGCGACGGCGGCGCGGGGCGGCGACAGCGAGGCAGAGGCGGGGCGGCGATGGCGTTGGGGTGGCGACGCGGGGCGGCGACGGTGTAGGGGCGCGACGCGGGGCGGCGACGGCGTCGGGGCGGCGCGGGGAGGTGACCGCGACGGCGTGGGGTGGCGCGCGGCGACGGAGTCGGGGCGGCGCGGGCTGGCGACAGCGTCTGGGCGGCGCGGGACGACGTCGGAGGCAGGGGCGGCGACGGCGACGGCGAGGCACAGAGGGGCAGCCTGGCGGCGTCGGGCGGGGAAGACGAGCTGAATGGAAATTTTCACAAGTGCTAGTTATATAGCAAAGGCATTGGTCATGGTTCGTGGCACAAACCGGGACCAACGGCCTCTTCTAGTCTCGGTTGGTGCCACCAACCGGGACCAAAGGCCTCTTTTCAGCAGCCCAAAGGGCGGGAAGCGGCGACCTTTGGTCCCGGTTGGTAGCACCAACCGGGACTAAAGTGGGGCATTGGTCACGGTTTGTGCTACGAACCGTGACCAATGCCCCCTTTAGTCTCGGTTGGTGCTACCAACCGGGACCAAAGGCCTTGTGCTGCTATGGCGTCAAAAGTTTAGTCCCACCTCGCTAGTTGAGAGGGGTGCGCAGTGGTTTATAAGCCTCACTGCCGCACCCCTCTCGAGCTTCTCTCCATTGCAGGCTTACGGGCCTAATTGTCACTGCTATGCCTGTGGGCCTACTGGGCCTCCTGCGGGCCTGAATCCTGGCCCTTGGATGGGTTTCTAGTCGTATTCAGGCCGTGGGGGCCCAGTAGGTGGCACTTTTTTCTTTTTTTGTTGCTTTATTTATTTTATTTTATTTTCTTTTTTGCTTTATTTTTTAATTCTTTATGCTTTTAGTTTTAGAAAAATTATAAACTTTTTGTTAATGCCATTAGCTTTCAAATTTGAAAACACTTTTTTTGTTTTTTTGTTTTCTTTCTTGCTTTATTTATTTTATTTTGTTTCTACTTACAACAAAATACTTATTGTTGCTATTTTTCTCCAGTTTTTTGTTTTGTTTTCTGCATTATTTATTTTCTTTTATTTTTTGCTTTATTTTTTTATTCTTTTTGCTTTTAGTTTTAGAAAAATTATAAACTTTCTGTTAGTGCCATTAGTTTTCAAATTTGCAAACACTTTTTTAGTTTTTTTTGTTTTCTTTGTTGCTTTATTTACTTTATTTTGTTTCTATTTACAAAAAAAAACTTATTGTTGTTATTTTTTGTTTTCCAGATTTTTTGTTTTGTTTTCTACATTATTTATTTTCTTTTGTTTTTTGCTTTATTTTTTATTTCCTTTTGCTTTTAGGTCAGCAAAATTATAAACTTTCTGTTAGTGCCATTAGTTTTAGAAAAATTATAAACTTTTTGTTAGTGCCATTAGTTTTGAAATTTGAATAGTTAAAATTTGAATTCTTTGAAATTTGTGTGAATCACAAGTTTGTGATTAACTTTACTAAAAAATGAACATAGATGCACCTATAGAGAAAATTCGACCTAAATTCATAGTTTTCAAATGAACTCTGAAAAAGTTGGCATAGCATACTCGTGTGTTACAAAGTTGGCATGGTATCATCATAATAGTTGTGGGAGAAAGTCTTCACTTTTTCTTCACTTGTGTCATTTGCTTATTGCGCCGTAACCATGGATAATCTTCATCGTTTATCAGGATGCTTGGGTCAGCCTTGACATTGAAGGGAGGAATTTCATGAAACTTTTCATAATCTTCAGACATGTCTGTCTTGCCGTCCACTCCCAGGATGTCCCTTTTTCCTGAAAGAACTATGTGGCGCTTTGGCTCATCGTATGATGTATTCGCTTCCTTATCTTTTCTTTTTCTCGGTTTGGTAGACATGTCCTTCACATAAATAACATGTGCCACATCATTGGCTAGGACGAACGGTTCGTCAGTGTACCCAAGATTTTTCAGATCCACTGTTGTCATTTCATACTGTGGGTCTACCTGTACCCCGCCGCCTGACAGATTGACCAATTTGCACTTAAACAAAGGGACCTTAAAATCAGGTCAGTAGTCAAGTTCCCATATGTCCACTATGTAACCATAATATGTGTCCTTTCCGCTCTCGGTTGCTGCATCAAAGCGGACACCGCTGTTTTGGTTGGTTCTCTTTTGGTCTTGGGCGATCGTGTAAAATGTATTCCCATTTATCTCGTATACTTTGTAAGTCAATACAGTCAAAGATGGTCCCCTGGACAACAAGTACAACTCATCACAAACAGTGTTGTCACCTCTGAGACGTGTTTACAACCAACTGCAGAAAGTCCTGATGTGTTCACATTTAATCCAGTCGTCGCACTGCTCTGGGTGTTTGGAGCGCAGACTGTTCTTGTGTTCATCGACATACGGGGTCACCAAGGTAGAGTTCTGTAGAACTGTGTAGTGTGCTTGAGACCAAGAATATCCGTCCCTGCATATTATTGAGTCACTTCCAAGAGTGCCTTTTCCAGTCAGTCTCCCTCATACCGCGATTTAGGGCGACCTATCTTCTTAAGGCCAGGAATGAAGTCAACACAAAACCTGATAACATCCTCTGTTTGATGGCCCATGGAGATGCTTCCTTCTGGCCTAGCGCGGTTACGGACATATTTCTTTAGGACTCCCATGAACCTCTCAAAGGGGAACATATTGTGTAGAAATACGGGCCCCAGGATGACAATCTCGTTGACTAGATGAACTACGACATGCGTCATGATATTGAAGAAGGATGGTGGGAACACCAGCTCGAAACTGACAAGACATTGCGCCATATCACTCCTTAGCCTTGGTACGATTTCTGGATCGATCACCTTCTGAGAGATTGCATTGAGGAATGCACATAGCTTCACAATGGCTAATCGGGCGTTTTCCGGTAGAAGCCCCCTCAATGCAACCGGAAGCAGTTGCGTCATAATCACGTGGCAGTCATGAGACTTTAGGTTCTGAAACTTTTTCTCTGGCATATTTATTATTCCCTTTATATTCGACGAGAAGCCAGTCGTGACCTTCATACTGAGCAAGCATTCAAAGAAGATTTCTTTCTCTTCTTTCGTAAGAGCGTAGCTGGCAGGACATTTATACTGCTTCGGAGGCATGCCGTCTTTTTCGTGCAAACGTTGCAGGTCCTCCCATGCCTTAGGTGTATCTTTTGTCTTCCCATACACGCCCAAGAAGCCTAGCAGGTTCACGCAAAGGTTCTTTGTCACGTGCATCACGTCGATTGAAGAGCGGACCTCTAGGTCTTTCCAGTAGGGTAGGTCCCAAAATATAGATTTCTTCTTTCACATGGGTGTGTGTCCCTCAGCGTCATTCGGAACAGCTAGTCCGCCGGGACCCTTTCCAAAGATTACGTGTAAATCATTGACCATAGCAAGTACGTGATCACCAGTATGCATGGCGGGCTTCTTCCGGTGATCTGCCTCGCCTTTGAAATGCTTGCCTTTCTTTCGACATTGATGGTTGGTCGGAAGAAATCGACGATGTCCCAGGTACACATTCTTCCTGCATTTGTCTAGGTATATACTTTCAGTGTCATCTAAACAGTGTGTGCATGCGTGGTATCCTTTGTTTGTCTGTCCTGAAAGGTTACTGAGAGCGGGCCAATCGTTGATGGTCACGAACAACAACGCCTTTAGGTTAAATTCCTCCTGTCTGTGCTCATCCCATGTACGTACACCGTTTCCATTCCACAGCTGTAAAAGTTCTTCAACTAATGGCCTTAGGTACACATCAATGTCGTTGCCGGGTTGCTTAGGGCCTTGGATGAGAACTGGCATCATAATGAACTTCCGCTTCATGCACATCCAAGGAGGAAGGTTATACATACATAGAGTCACGGGCCAGGTGCTGTGATTGCTGCTCTGCTCCCCGAAAGGATTAATACCATCCGCGCTTAAAGCAAACCATACATTCCTTGGGTCCTTTGCAAACTCATCCCAGTACTTTCTCTCGATTTTTCTCCACTGCGACCCGTCAGCGGGTGCTCTCAACTTCCCATCTTTCTTTCGGTTCTCACTGTGCCATCGCATCAACTTGGCATGCTCTTCATTTCTGAACAGACGTTTCAACCATGGTATTATAGGAGCATACCACATCACCTTTGCAGGAACCCTCTTCCTGGGGGCTCGCTGTCAACATCACCAGGGTCATCTCGTCTGATCTTATACCGCAATGCACCGCATACCGGGCATGCATTCAGATCCTTGTATGCACCACGGTAGAGGATGCAGTCATTAGGGCATGCATGTATCTTCTCCACCTCCAATCCTAGAGGGCGTACGACCTTCTTTGCTGCGTATGTACTGTTGGGCAATTCGTTATCCTTTGGAAGCTTCTTCTTCAATATTTTTAGTAGCTTCTCAAATCCTTTGTCCGCCACAGCATTCTCTGCCTTCCACTGCAGCAATTCCAGTACGGTACCGAGCTTTGTGTTGCCATCTTCGCAATTGGGGTACAACCCTTTTTTGTGATCCTCTAACATGCGATCGAACTTCAGCTTCTCCTTTTGACTTTCGCATTGCGTCCTTGCATCGACAATGACCCGGTCGAGATCATCATCATCGGGCACATCGTCTGGTTCCTCTTGATCTTTAGCAGCTTCACCCGTTGCAGCATCATTGGGCACATCGTCTGGTTCCTCTTGATCTTCACCAGCTCCCCCCGTTGCAGCATCACCGTATTCAGGGGGCACATAGTTGTCATCGTACTCTTCTTCTTCGCCGTCTTCCATCATAACCCCTATTTCTCCGTGCCTCGTCCAAACATTATAGTGTGGCATGAAACCCTTGTAAAGCAGGTGGGAGTGAAGGATTTTCCGGTTAGAGTAAGACCTCGTATTCCCACATTCAGTGCATGGACACCACATAAAACCATTCTGCTTGTTTGCCTCAGCCGTATCGAGAAACTCATGCACGCCCTTAATGTACTCGGAGGTGTGTCTGTCACCGTACATCCATTGCCGGTTCATCTGCGTGCATTATATATAATTAAGTGTCCAAATTAATAGAAGTTCATCATCACATTAAAACCAAAGTGCATACATAGTTCTCATCTAACAACATATAGCTCTTCAGAGCATCTAATTAATTAAACCATACATTGAAACTATGTAAAACATTTCAATGCGAAAACAAATGCGATCATAATCGCAACCAAGATAACAATTGATCCAACGGCATAATGATACCAAGCCTCGGTATGAATGGCATATTTTCTAATATTTCTAATCTTCAAGCGCATTGGATCCATCTTAATCTTGTGATCATCGACGACATCCGCAACATGCAACTCCAATATCATCTTCTCCTCCTCAATTTTTTTTATTTTTTCCTTCAACAAATTGTTTTCTTCTTCAACTAAATTTAACCTCTCGACAATAGGGTCGGTTGGCATTTCCCATTCACATACATCCTACATAAATAAAATCTATGTCATGTTGGTTGGCATAATTTTCATAAACAATAAATGAACCAATAGTTATAAAGATAATATATATACCACATCCGAATCATAGACAGGACGAGGGCCGACGGGGGCGGATACCAAAACCATCGCACTATATAAAATGCAATAATAAAAGTAAGAAAATAATACAAGTATCTATGTAAACATACAACTAAGAATATTTTTCCTTTCAGAAAGAAGATAAGAACAAGAGGCTCACCACGATGGTGCCGGCGATGAGCTCGGCGCGGGTGATCGACGGCGGTGAAGACGGGGACGGGGCGTGACGTACCGCTAAATCTAGACAAATATTAAGGAAAATGGAGCTTGGAGGTCGAGCTTGGAGAGGAGAAAGCTTAAGTAGTGTGGCTCGGGCATTCCATCGAATACCTTGTGTGCATAGGAGATGACCTAGAGCATCACCAAGCCCTCTCCCCCTCGGCCAGAAAAAAACAGAGTAGTGTGCTCTGCTCTTATGCGAGAGGGTATATATAGGCACCTCATTGGTCCCGGTTGGTAGCATGAACCGGGACTAAAGGGGAGCCTTTGATCCCGGTTCAAGCCACCAACCGGGACCAATGGTGGTGGGTCAGGAGCGAGGCCCATTGGTCCCGGTTCGTCCCACCAACCGGGACCAAAAGATCCAAATGAACTGGGACCAATGGCCCACGTGGCCCGGCCGGCCCCCTGGGCTCACGAATCGGGTCCAATGCCCTCATTGGTCCCGGTTCAGTCCAGAACCGGGACTAATGGGCTGACCCGGCCTGGACCAAAGCCCTGTTTTTTACTAGTGATGTATCCCTCACGCAGCCACTGTGGGACTGGGACTTCAACATCTTGGGAATGTACCAACACCGCCCTACCGGTGGGTACCGGCTGTTACTGCAAGGAACGAGCTTCATGGACTCGTCTAGTGACCGAACTGGCTGTTATGTCTTTAAGCTTCGCTCCGACAAGGCACCTGCTATTTCTCTAGTGACGGAGTACGTTGGGTGCTCCAAGACCAAATTGGGTTCGGCGATCTTCAAGGCACCTGTCCGGGTGCTTGATAGCTTCCATTGGCGCCCAGTGTATTATACCCAGGTGGAGGAAGACACTGAATTTTTTGAGACTGAATACAAATTTGTAATAGTATTCGACACAATGGCTGAGTCGTTTCGGCAGATCCGTGCTCCCCTTGTTCCCACCAACTCAAGTATCTTTGAGATGGATGACATGCTTGGTATCTATAGCCGCAACAAGGCGAAGAAAATTGTCGATATATGGGTGCTGCAGAACTATGAAAGTGAGGTTTGGGACTTAAAGTACCGGGTTGAATTGCCAACCGCAGAAATCTGGGGGAAGTTTGAAGGCATTGATGCTGATAGCTATTGGTATGTGACCGTTGTTTCAGGTGATGGTGTCGTGCTCTTGCTGGTCAGTTTTGGTAATAGACTGTTTTTTGTTGACACTGGTGGCGAACTGGTTGCTAGCTTCCGATACTTACATGTTGGTGAACATCGGCTCAAACAAACTCTTGTCCCGCATGATTTCTTCATGACACTGGAAGGCTATGCCGTGGATGCTTCACCTTTCATCTGACGGATGTTTGGCGAGGTTCTTAATATCCTGATGAGTTACAATGTCTAGTAATTGGATCAAGTATGAGCCTGCTGATTTCTTCCTTTTGTGTTGTTGTATAAAAAGTTATGATCTGAAGTGACTTTTGTTATGTGGTTGCATGAAATCTATGCTTGTTCCGATATCCTTTTGGGATAAAGTGACAACTGTTTATGTTGATGTTAAAATTACCATGACATTTGGATCTGCTTTTGAAGTATTTTCCAACTGTTCTGCCGCATGTCTCTATTTTCTAGTGGTCTTCTCAGTACTCAATTTTTTGCTATCTATATATTCCTCATATATATCCCTATCTCTTGAACTGAAGAATTGATTTTACCACTTTATCCGCTGGCCTTCTTAATAGTCAGTTTTTTAGTTGTTTCCTGTTTCGACCCTTTGTTGTAGCTGGCAACAAAAAGAGGCAGATTCTCCTCCTTCCTGATTTGCAGGTTGCACCAGACTTCTGGAAGACCTTGGAGCACTACTGGTTAATTAAATGCTTCCGTATTGCATCATAATAGTCAACTTTTCAATGAAGTGTTCTGTTATAATTATGTTTTCTTCGAAACGGTCAGGTAGGTGAAAATGTTGTTGAACGGACAGGAAAGAGCCGACATATGCGCGTCCTTAGTGAGAATCCGAGACATTCGCTTCACACAGGAGTCGAACTCTGGTTCCGGGCGCACACTGTGACCCTAGCCAATGGGCTACTGCCCCGTTTCGAAAATAATTATGTTTTCTTCATGCATCTGGTGCATCTGGTTAGTGTTCTGTATAATTAGGCTTTTCATTAGCAAAACTGTTCCTGTTTTGACTCTGGTCCTTTGTTTTGTTAATTTCCTATACCTTGACTTGTTCCGAGCAAGCAAGAAACAGGTTCACTCTAGGTGAGATCACCTGTGGCGGAAGTGGAACTACTGTTTGTTGTCTTAATTAGGGCAATAATATCAATAACCTAATGCTCTATCAATTTCACTGCTTGATTCTTCCTTTTGTCTGTCTATCAGCTTGTTCTTCCCTTGTATTGCCTGCCTCTTAGCAATGCAGTCTGCTGTTTATTTGTGCATTAGAAAGTGTTGGATCACTTTTTCCCTTTCTGAATTCTGAATCTGCAGTTGAATCTTTGACACTGTGCCTTGTTCTTCCATGTTGGCTTTGTTCATTTTGCAATGTCTTGTTCTAGGCGAGAAACAGGTTTTGGATTTTTCTTAGTTGTGATCACTGATGTATGCTGCAGTGGGGCTTAGAACAAGATGCAAGCGTAATGATGCGTCTATTTTTGTAATTCTTGCTTTGCGCTACTGCAGAAACACAATTTGTAGCACAATTTCGGTTAATGACTTCAGCTGTGTTGTGTAGATTCTGATGTTAACATATTTCTGTAGGGCAGGTGTTGTACAGTACTGTCGCTATAATCTGTCCAGAGTATCGTATGAGTGGATTGGATCTTTCCTGGCAGGTATATGAGTGGGCTGGATCATATATATCCCTATCTCTTGGACCAAAGAATTGAGTTTACCACTTAATCTAATGGCCTTCCTAATAGTCAGTTGTAGCGAGTTTCCTGTTCTGACCCATTGTTGCAGCTGGCAGTGAAAAGAGGAAAATTTTCCTCCTTCCTGACCTGCAACTTGCACTTGACTTCTAAAAGATCTTGGAGCACTACTTGTTAAATTAAATGCTTCCATGTTGCATCATAATAGTCAACTTCTCAATAAAAGTGTTCTACTTATAGTTCTGTTTTCTTCATGCATCTATTGCATCTTGTTAGGTAGGTCAGAACTATAGCAAGAATAGGACATAATTATATTTGTCTCCTTCCAGGAGTTGTAGTTGTATTTCTTTTTAGATTTATTTTTGGTGAGGAGTTAGTAGTGGTATTCTTCTAGAAAAGACTGGGACTGCACTGAACGCCGACTAGAGAAACTAGAGATGATCTTTGATTTCGTGGAGTGGGACCACAGTTTTCATTGTTTTTTCTTTGCGGGCAATTCAGAGAGCTTTATTACAAAATAGCAATCCTCGGACAATCAGCCAATAGACTGATCACTAAGAAGCTAGGAGTCTCATCAAGCCAGCAGTCCGTCACATTTAGCGTGCAAGCATGCATAACACATAGATGCGCCGGAACGTTAGCCGCTCGGTTTACATGAAGAATATTTTAAAAGAAGTTTCTAACAAGCTCTCCAATATCTAATAAGATAGGAGCCACAACTGATCGAGAGTTATGGTGAGTGTTCTAGAGATCTACCATCTCCAGGCAGTCAACGGAAATGCGTGTAGCCGTGCAGATACGCAAATCGCACGCCTTCTCACATAGGCACCGCTTCAGCTATCAGTGGATCTGTTATCCCCATATGGGGTTTGCACCAAGCACCAAGGAGTCCAGTGGAGGACCTGGCAACACCCCCAGCGCCACTGCAACTTACGTCAATATTTAGTGCTCCGTCGGTGTTGATCTTGATCACTCCCGGTTCAGGCGGTAGCCATCCATGTCCTGGCAAGACCTTTGCCATAGTTATGGGCAGGTCCAGGATCGCCAGGGCTTCCTTTGTCCACTTCATACAAGAGGCAGGGTCCGAGCCTCCTTCTTCATGCTTGATACGGTTCCTAGAGTGCCAGATTGACCACATAATAGTAATGATGATAGCACGATCTTTGTCCCTGAACCTATCATCACTCAAAATATCCCGTGCACAACAGTTGTCATTGTTGCCGACCGTCCTTTCACGATCATCCTGCTTCTCTACAGCTACACCACCAATGTTCCAGATTCTCAACTGACCTTGCAACAAATGTTATAAAGGCGCCGAAAAATCGTGTTTATACTTTGGGGATAGTGAGCTTTTGATAAGTAAAAGTGTTCCTGTTTTCAATCGATTTTCCTTGTATTACCTACTTAGTGATCCAGTCTGCTGGTGCATCGTTGTTCCCTGTTGGATTTGTTAATTTTGCAATGTCTAGTTGTAGGCGTGAAACAGGTTTTGGATTTGCTTGCTGGTGATCCGTGGAACTGGTGTATGTTGCGGCCGTTCTAGAACATGGTATGAGTGTAATGTTGCATCTATTTTTGTAATACTCCTGGGTGAGGTGTTGTACTTTACGGTCACTATATCCTGTTCAGAGTACTATGATACAATAGTGGTTTAGAACTGAACCCAATCTCGACAGCTCAAACGCAACAGTAATTAGGTGAAAGTAGCATAGACTGGTGGTAGAGCAGTACATTCGCTTGATAGAACTGAACCCAATCTCCACTAGTGTGAGGTGTAAAATATTAATCGCTAACTCTGAAACTCAAAGAGATGAAGCAGTCGAGCATATACTAGTTGTACCTCTGAAACTCTCTTTTGTTTTAGACTGAGTACGTCTGAAACTTAGAATCGCTGCTTCTGCAGCTTCTATCTCATCTGCTGCTGCGGCCCTCTCTTCGGACACCAGGGCCCCCTCTCTGATAGTAGCATTGCTGGTCTAAATATATTCACCGAAGAACCCACTAGGGTAAAGATATTGCATCTCGGAAGTTCCCATTGCTGCTACTATGTAAACTGGTTGCTGTCAAAAAGATAAAAACACTGCTACTGGAAATCACGGTAGTGTCCTTTGCTACTATTTATCCTTTCAAGTTACGTTCTAGAAGTTTTTTCACCTTGCCTTTGTTTCTCGCTATCGAAAAATCTAGACCCCATGGACTACCAAAAGTGGTGCAAGTATTCTCCGGCCCGAATTCAAGGGTGGCGACATGTTGTTTAGTGCATAAATAAAGATACACATTTCTCGTCAAATCAAAGGCAAAAAATAAGGAAAAGAAATAAAAAACCATTCAAGAACCTAGCAGAAACTACTCCCTCTATAAACTAATATAGGATGTTTTAGAGACTTGATTGATTAACTAAGAAGGAATGCTATTGCAAACAGTCATTATAGGTGTAGCTTGTTTAGGTAAAGCAAAACCATAAAAAAAATATCATTGGCTTACTGCGAAGTAAACTGAGAGGACTAGAAGGTGGTTTTGTGTGATGTGGCATCCCAAGTAACATTGTCAGCGGCATTCGCATGACGGTATATCCTAAGGCAACCCCTTTCAAGGCTGAAAATGAGTTTTGGGACTTAAAGTATCGGGTTGAATTGCTGATCACAGAAATCAGGGGAAAGCTTGAAATTCTTGATGGCGATGGCGATTGTATGCGACCGTTACTTCTGGTGATGGTGACGTGCTATTGTTGGTCAGTTTTGGTCATTGGTTGTTTTACGTTGGCACTGATGGAGTATTGGTTGCTAGCTTCCATGACTTGAATGCCTGCACACATCAGCTCAAAGAAACTCTTGTTCCGCATGATTTCTTCACGACATCAGAAGGTTGTGTTGTGGACGCTTCACCATTCATCTAACGCTGTTGAGTGAGGTGGTGCTTTTTAGCGGCCTAGTTTTTGTATCCTCATGAGCTGCAATGTCCATGGATTGGATCAAGACAAGCCTGCTAATTTCCTTTTTTTGTGTGTTGATCAGAAGTGACTTGATATGTGGTTGCATGAAAGCAATGCTTGTTTTGATACCCTTTCAGGCTGAAGTGATTACCGCTTGTGTTGATGCTAAAATTACCAAGCCGTTTTGCCCTGCTTTTGAAATGTTTGCCAGCTGATCCGCCTCATGTTCTCTGCTTTATTCGATTTAGGGGCTGTTCGGAATCCCCACAGCTCTGTGAAATCCTGAGAGCTGAGGAGCTGGTAAACAGGCGCTCTGCGAATTTCAACTATAAATCAAGCTGCTCCGGGAGTGGAGCTGTGGAGCCGAGTACATCCGAACAGTGCCTTATTTGGTGGTCTTCTCAGTACTTGATATTTAGCAACCTTTATGCCTCATATCACTATTTCTTCAACTGGAGAATTGATTTGACCTCTTGATCGGTGGTCTTCTTACTAGTCAACTTGTAGTGTGTTTGCTGTTCATACCCTTTGTTGTAGCTGACAAAGGGAAGTGACAGATTTTCCTGTTTACTGTCTGGCAAGCTGCACCTGCCTTCTAGAATAGCTTGGAGCACTACTGATCAAATTAAATGCTTGAATGTTGCATCATAGTCAACTTCTGAACAAAGTATTCTGTTATAATTCAGTTCTCTTCATGCATCTACCACCGTGAACATTGATTTTCTGTGTTGCTGGTTGTAACGAGGATATGAGCGCAGATGATGTGCTTCTCTCTTTAAATCAAACTTGGCCTATATATATAGGATTCTGTATTAGTTGCTGGTTGTAGCAATGTGCATTTGTGGGAGCTGATGGCCAAACGGCCACAATGGTTCCAAATCTTCAGATAACAATGGAAATGGTTAGATAGATCTTATGGAAACTAAGCTCACTACTAATTGGACATGGTTGTAGTAGTATTCTTCTAGAAAAAGGGTGGTAATGTACTGCAACCTGAAATCTATGATTATCTTATTGCATTTTTCTGCTGCACGCTTTGCAGTTATTATCTCTTATTGTTTCAGTTCAGCTGTTGACCTTTTTGTATAAATGTTTCGTGCGGATGTTGTAGCACAATTGCTGTTAATAATGTCAGCTGTGCTGTGCATATAGAAGTTCTGGGCACAATTTGGTTTTTGCCGTTTCTATGCACGTTTGCTAGATTCAGATGCTAACATGTTTCTGCCAGGCAGGTGTCGTACTTTACAGTTTGTTTTTGCTATTTCCAGATATGGGTTTGGTAGATTCAGATGTTTACAAATTTGTGCTGGGCAGGTCTTGTACTTCAAATTTACTAGTATATCATATACTTACTAAAGTAATCACAACTTGAAAGTAACACTGACCAGACCAGTGGGTGAGCTATAATGAACAGGTACGTAGTATGTCTACACTAGTGAAATCATTGTGTTCAGTCTTACGTACTAGTATGCAACTACTGAAGGCCATGCTATAGTATGTCTACACTAGTGAAATCATTGTGTTCAGTCTTACGTAGTACCAGTGTTATTTCTGTGACTCAACGCAATTATCAGTCTCCCTATACTTTTATACCATACTGATGCATTTCACGCGAAGAAACATGTGCATGTGTGACCTATTTTTGGTAGTTCGAAAAAAAGAAAAGGAAAAGGGGCAAATGTCACTTATGTGAAGAACCAGAAACATCAGCTCACAAGTACACAACACAAAGCGCCTCTGCAATCACAAAGGTGCCTACTGAAACAGGACTACTTCAAGGCTTAGGTTTATTTATCTCAGGCCAGCAAAAATATCATGCTAGCAACAAGGTTCTCTATATGATCTCCAAAAAAGGCTCTCTACATTACATACTTTGTTGATGCATTTTACAGCCAGCATGCGAAACCAAACTGCAACCTCGTACTAGTATTTCATAAACTGATACCAGCTAGGGTTCAGAGCATCCTCAATGACAATCACCACACAGTTGCCCCCAAGTTGCCGGACACGTTCTCGGACGTGTCCGTGGACATCCGGCCACACGCTGGGCATCCAACATTATCCCCATAATTTCCAACATCCGGAACATTTCAAACATGAATTTCGGATGAAATTGAACATAGTACCATATTTCAAAAGGAAAGGTATCACACACCATGACCTCATGAATAGTAACAAAATGGCATTGCCCGGAGAAAAACACCGCCATATAATCGAAACACGCTTAGCTCTCCTCGTCATTCCTCTCTTCCGGTTAGGTTTCTGGATGAAGCCTTTCTCACAAAGCGATGCTTTTGTTGAAACATGATAGCTCTTCTGCTTGTTAAGAAAATAAATAAATGATAACTCTCTTGCCCATTCTTCTCCCTCGATTAGATTTTTCATGTTTGAAAAAAGACTTTTTCCGCTAATATGTGCGCATAAGCTATAATTTTTTTATGCATAAGCTATAAAAATTTGCATCCCAAGCCAATTTGCGTACACTCCATTTTTTTAGTGGAGAAACAATTCAGGTTAGCAGATGTGGTGGGGTGACGTTCCGTTTATTGTGCAAATAAAAGATGACAAACATGTTTTTTTTTTTGCTGATATGTGGTCCTCTCTTATCGATTCAGTGATACAAAAATGTTTTCCCCCTTTCTTTCGCGAACTTGACGGAAACATTATTGTCTTTTCATCAGAAAGAAATGCCAAAGCGAATAAACATGTATTGTGACTTGTTTTGAGTAAAGCGAACCAAATTGTAAAAGAAAAATAGCCATCACACAAGCACATCTACAATCGCCATTGACATGTCAAAAAACATCCGAGATTACTTGCACGGATTTGGTAGTGGTAGCATGATTTCTTTCGATCAATATCCTTATTGTTTTGGAATGATAATCTGGCATTATTTTTATTTATTGTACGCCATACTTTTGGCAAAGATATTTCTCTATGTAGTGACACAGATCCCTAATAAAACTGAAGTATTTCCAGCAAGTTATTTTTTCAAGTTGCAAATGAATCAGGAATAAACCCAGCCCAAGCCATTCTACTAAACCCAGCCCACATTTCTCTCCAGATCGGCGGCGAGGCACCATGGGGAAGGCCGCAAGGGCAGCAGGAGAGACGCCTCTCCGCCGCCGCGCTGACCTCCCGGAGGAGATCATCTTCTCGGATATCCTTGTGCGCCTCCCCCCGAAGTCCCTCCTCCGTTGTCGTGTCGTCTGCCGTGCGTGGCGCCGCGCCACCTCCAAGCGCCACTTCCTCCTCGCTCACCACACCCACCAACCTGCCCACCCCGTCTTCCTCGCCGGCGAAGAGATCTTCGGCGTCCCCTGCCATAACATCCGCGCCTTCGACCACCGGGCCAATGATGTCCAGACCGTTGCCCAGCTTGACGAGGCCTTTGATCTGGAGGCCTCCTGCGACGGCCTCCTCGTCCTCTCCAAGTTCGACTACACTGCTCGCTTTCGCAGCTTCTCCGTCTGCAACCCGGCCACGCGTGAGCAGGCCCCACTCAGGTGTCCACCGTGGGACTTCCACATCTTGGGGATGTATGCCCACCGACCCACCGGCGAGTACACGCTGATACTGCAACGGACAATCGACATGAAGTTGTCTGAAGGCCAAATTGGCTGCTATGTCTTTCTGTTGGGCTCCGACCAGCCACCGAGGTACATCGGGTGGCCGGAGACAGGGTCGTGGACCTTCGACGTACCTGTCCGAGTGCATGACAGCTTGCATTGGTACTCACAGTTTTATCTGGGTAAAAGCAACCAACCGCAGCATCAGAGGGACAACACACCGGTAATAGTATTCGACACCATAGATGAGTCGTTCCAGCGGATGCATGCTCCAGTTGTTTCCACCCAGGCAACTATCTTTGACATGGATGGCACGCTCGGCATCTACAGGCGTAACTATGAGATGAAACAAATTGACGTGGATCCCTTTATGAAAGAAAAAGAAACTATTGGTATATGGGTGCTGCGGAACTACGAAAGTGAGGTTTGGGACAAAAAGTACAAAATCATATTGCCGCTTGCAGAAATACGGGATGATTTTGGGAACCACGATGATTATTGTTTGGAAGTTGTTTCTGGGGATGGTGACGTGTTCATGCTGCTCCTTCTTGGTCGGTATCTGATTCGTGTTGACAGCAATGGAAAATTGCTTGAAAATTCCAATATCGGTCGAGAAAACCCCCGTATGACTAAATGGCTTCTCAAGCAAAGTCTTGTTCAGCATACATTCTTTCCGGCTCTAGAAGGTTATGCTGTGGATGGTTCACCTTGGTTGCCGAAACTTACGCATCTCTAAGTACTGGCTCAAGCAAAGTTTTGTTCAGCATACCTTTTTTCCGGCTCTGGAAGGTTAATGGTGTGAACATTTTGTCTTTGATCTGACCGTTGTTGAGTGAATTCTTTCTTTTCTGCCTAGTTTTCGTGGAATATCTTTGGATCGGATCAAGTATGAGCCTGTTGCCCTATTTTTTGCATTGTTGTATACAAAATATGGTCAGAAGCTTAGACTGTTATGTGGTTCAATTAATCTATGCTTGTCTTGTTAACTTTTGGGGCTGAAGTGACTAAGTGTGACTTGATGCTCAAATGAACAATCAATTTTGCTCTGCTTTTAAAATATTTGCCAACTAATATGCATCATTTATCTATTTTAGTGGGCTCAAGAATTAACTTAGCTTTATTTTATTTATCGAGTGGCCATCTTAGTACTCAATAATTTGCAAGCTATATGCCTCATGTCCCACTTCCTGAACTGAAGAACTGACTTTACCTTCTTATCTAGTGGTCTTCTTAATAGTCAATTTTAGGGTGTTTCTCTGTTTCTACCCTCTATTCTAACTGACGGTGCAAAGAGGACGAACGGGAGTTCGATCTGGAGGACGAACTCCAACCAGTTAGTCGATGTTACCACTAAAATCTCAGGAATACGAAGCACGCGACGGACCGAAACACAAACTCTGATTACCAATTTGTGATGTCCCTCTCTTAGAAAGTAATCACAATTAGGAAAAGGGGGTGAGAACGGGACGAACATGGGCTTAGGTTCAGAGGATAGGGATGGGATGAGTTCAGATAATATTCATTTTCGGTGGTGCTTCTAAGCGGCCTCATTGTTGTATCCTCATGAGCTGTAATGTCCATGGATTGGATAAGACGAGCCTGCTAATTTCTTCTTTTTGTGTTGATCAGAAGTGACTTGTTATGTAGTTGCATAAAAGCAATGCTTGTTTTGACACCCTTTCGGGCTGAAGTGATTACTGCTTGTGTTGATGCTAAGATTACCAAGCCGTTTTGCTCTGCTTTTGAACTGTTTGCCAGCTGATCCACCTCATGTTCTCTGCTTTATTCGATTTATTTAGTGATCTTCTCAGTACTTGATAATTAGCAACCTTTATGCCTCATATCACTATTTCTTGAACTGGAGAATTGATTTGACCTCTTGATCAGTGGTCTAATCCCCATCGGTGGAGTACCATCCGTGTACGGGCGTCCTTCATAGAAAAGCCAATATCGTCAAGTTCAACAGTGATGGGGTTCTCACGAGCAAGGGGATGAACAGAAACAAGATTGGTAACTAAGTTAGGAGACACAAGAACATTAGACATGTTAATGGGAGTAGAAGTAGAAGGAAACGACATATGACCGACATGTGTAATGGGTAGAGAGGAACCGTTATCAATGGTGATGCGAGTGGGGGTATGAATGGGGGTGGTGGACGTGAGGTTACCTGGATGAGCAGTCATGTGAGCGGTGGCACCCGAGTCCATGTACCAGTCACCTCCGCCACCGTAGTTACTCGATGACGGAGCCGAGTGCATAGCAGCGAGGAGGGTCAAGTCCCACAGCGGCGGCACCTGGGGAGGGATAAACCCTCCGTAGGCCGGCACGGGAGCAGCACCTTAGGTAGGCGTGGGCACGGCACCGTAACCGCTGTAGGGGTCGGCGTTCTGCACGGTGAAGAACGCCTGGTGGCTCGCCGGACGAGGCCCAAGGATGCCCGGAGCGGGAGCCGGAGGGACCGGCATCGAGTACGCGTGTACGATGCCCGTCCACGGGTTGGTGCCATAAGTCCCGTGCGGGGTGGCATGCTGCTGCTGACGAGCCCCCCCCCCCTTGCGCATGTTTGTGACGCCCCCGCGGCGGTTGCCGCGGCGCCCGCCACCCGGCTACGGCTGCTGGGGGCAGCGGGAGGCGAGGGAGGGCGCGGGCGGGAGGGTGAAGAACCCCGGAGGCGCGGGGGCGGCGGCTAGTGGCGGGGCGCCACGCGAGGTGCCAACGGCGAGGGGCGTGGTGCTGCACGCGCTTCTTGACCCCCTTCATCCGCCGCTCCTCCAACCGCGATTGATCGTTAAGATTGTTATAGACATATGCCCCATGTCGCCCTCCCGCTAGGGCGGCTCGGGTGGAAACCCTAACCCCCGCCGCCGGGCACGTCCATCCTCCCCCTCCCCTCCGCCGTCGCTAGAGGTCGCCGAGCGAAGCCCCAGGCAGTTGATGGCGGCGGCGGAGGCTCTCTTCTCTTCCCTCCTGCGCCAGATCGGTGAGGCGGGTCACCCATGGCGCCGGGGGCTTTCCCCCGATCTGCGTCACGGCGGCGCGGCGTCTTAGGCGACGGCGCAAGGCGACGGCGTGGTGCTGGGCCGGGGCGGCGGAGCTGCTAGGCTCTGAGGAAGATCTGGTGGCATCGGCCGTTCGATGGGCTCGCGGGGTCATGGCAGCCTTGGTCGCGGTGGCCGGCGTCGGCCTATCGGCGGCGGTTGGATCCTGGGGCGGCGGCGGGTGAAGCTCGGGCTTCCCGCGACGGCATGGCGTGGTGTTGTCCCTACCCAAGGCGGATCTGCATCGTTGATCTCGTGGTTTTGCCGCGGATTGGTTCAGATCAGAGACGGTGATGAGCGTGCAGGATCCATCTCAGCGGCTCTCGCGGTTTGGTGAGGTGGGGTGGGAGCCCTCCTCCCAGACTCCAGTGGTGGCGCATTCAGGCAGTGGCCGGTGCGCCAGGGCTCCTACGGTGGCACTGTTGTTCCGGTTGGTCGCCGGATCTAGGCGGCTAGATTTGGGGCTTTGAAGGCGGTCGAGACAGTGCACAGGTTGTCGGGTTGATTTCTTGGGACAGATCCGGGTGAAAACTTGGTCTTCGGTCATTGACCGAAGCCAGTGATGATGATGCCCTTATCATCGTTTCTTTCATGAAGGCATCATCGAGGTGAAGCTCCCAATCCCACCCAATACATTCGGGGGGAAACCCTAGATCAACTGATCGGATGACGGCGGCATTCATGTGTCGTTACCCCCTTGGGGGCGGCATTCTTGGAGTTGCACTCGGGCTTGAGGGACCAGCGGATGGCTTCTTCGGTGGAGCGGTCTTTATTTCTACATATTCATGGCGGCAGTTCTCAGCGGCATGGAGCAATGGATGTTGGAAATATGCCCTAGAGGCAATAATAAAAGGATTATTATTATATTTCCTTGTTCATGATGATTGTCTTTTATTCATGCTATAATTGTGTTATCCAGAAATCGTAATACATGTGTGAATACATAGACACCAACATGTCCCTAGTAAGCCTCTAGTTGACTAGCTCGTTGATCAACAGATAGTCATGGTTTCCTGACTATGGACATTGGATGTCATTGATAATGAGATCACATCATTAGGAGAATGATGTGATGGACAAGACCCAATCCTAAACATAGCACAAGATCGTATAGTTCATTTGCTAGAGTTTTTCCAATGTCAAGTATCTTTTCCTTAGACCATGAGATCGTGTAACTCCCGGATACCGTAGGAGTGCTTTGGGTGTACCAAACGTCACAACGTAACTGGGTGACTATAAAGGTACATTACATGTGTCTCCGAAAGTGTCTGTTAGGTTGGCACGAATCGAGACTGGGATTTGTCACTCCGTATGACGGAGAGGTATCTCTGGGCCCACTCGGTAATGCATCATCATAATGAGCTCAAAGTGACCAAGTGTCTGGCCACGGCATCATGCATTACGGTACGAGTAAAGTGACTTGTCGGTAACGAGATTGAACGAGGTATTGGGATACCGATGATCGAATCTCGGGCAAGTAACGTACCGATTGACAAAGGGAATTGTATACGGGGTTGCTTGAATCCTCGACATCGTGGTTCATCCGATGAGATCATCGAGGAGCATGTAGGAGCCAACATGGGTATCCAGATCCCACTGTTGGTTATTGACCGGAGAGTCGTCTCGGTCATGTCTACATGTCTCCCGAACCCGTACGGTCTACACACTTAAGGTTCGGTGACGCTAGGGTTGTAGAGATATGAGTATGCAGTAACCCGAAAGTTGTTCGGAGTCCCGGATGAGATCCCGGACGTCACGAGGAGTTCCGGAATGGTCCGAAGGTGAAGAATTATATATAGGAAGTGCAGTTTCGGCCATCGAGAGAGTTTCCGGGGTCACCGGTATTGTACCGGGACCACCGAAAGGGTCCCGGGGGTCCACCGGGTGCGGCCACCCATCCCGGAGGGCCCCATGGGCTGAAGTGGGGAGGGGAACCAGCCCATAGTGGGCTGCTGCGCCCCCCTTGGCCCATCCCCTGCGCCTAGGGTTGGAAACCCTAGGGTGGGGGGCGCCCCACTTGCCTTGGGGGGTACTCCACCCCCTTGGCCGCCGCCCCCCTTGGGAGATTCAATCTCCAGGGCCGGAGCCCCCCCAGGGGGCCTATATAAAGGGGGGAGGGAGGGGCAGCCGCACCCTGAAGCCTTGGCGCCTCCCTCTCCCCTGCTACACTTCTCCCTCTCGCAGAAGCTCAGCGAAGCCCTGCTGCGGTGACTGCTGCATCCACCACCACGCCGTCGTGCTGCTGGATCTTCATCAACCTCTCCTTCCCCCTTGCTGGATCAAGAAGGAGGAGACATCACGCTGACCGTACGTGTGTTGAACGCGGATGTGCCGTCCGTTCGGCGCTAGGATCTCCGGTGATTTGGATCACGACGAGTACGACTCCTTCATCCCCGTTCTTTGAACGCTTCCGCTCGCGATCTACAAAGGTATATAGATGCATCCGATCACTCGTTGCTAGATGAACTCATAGATGGATCTTGGTGAAAACATAGGAATTTTTTTTGTTTTCTGCAACGTTCCCCAACAGTGGTATCAGAGCTAGGTCTATGCGTAGTTCTCTTTGCACGAGTAGAACATAATTTGTTGTGGGCGTAGATGTTGTCAACTTTCTTGCCGCTACTAGTCTTATTTTGCTTCAGCGGTATTGTGGGATGAAGCGGCCCGGACCAACCTTACACGTACGCGTACGTGAGACCGGTTCCACCGACTGACATGCACTAGTTGCATAAGGTGGCTGGCGGGTGTTTGTCTCTCCCACTTTAGTTGGAGCGGATTTGACGAAAAGGGTCCTTATGAAGGATAAATAGAAGTTGAAAAATCACGTTGTGGCTTTAACGTAGGTAAGAAAACGTTCTTGCTAGAACCCTCTTGCAGCCACGTAAAACTTGCAACAACAATTAGAGGACGTCTAACTTGTTTTTGTAGCAAGTGTTTTGTAATGTGATATGGCCAAAGTTGTGATGAATGATGAATGATATATGTGATGTATGAGATCATGTTCTTGTAATATGAATCACGACTTGCATGTCGATGAGTATGACAACCGGCAGGAGCCATAGGAGTTGTCTATATTTTTTGTATGACCTGCGTGTCATTGAGAAACGCCATGTAAATTACTTTACTTTATTGCTAAACATGTTAGCCATAGTAGTAGAAGTAATAGTTGGCGAGCAACTTCATGGAGACACGATGATGGAGATCATGGTGTCATGCCGGTGACAAGATGATCATGGAGCCCCAAGATGGAGATCACAGGAGCTATATGATATTGGCCATATCATGTCACTATTATTTGATTGCATGAGATGTTTATCATGTTTTTGCATCTTGTTTACTTAGAACGACGGTAGTAAATAAGATGATCCCTCATAATAATTTCAAGAAAGTGTTTCCCTTAACTGTGCGCCGTTGCGACAGTTCGTTGTTTCGAAGCACCACGTAATGATCGGGTGTGATAGATTCCAACGTTCACATACAACGGGTGTAAGACAGATTTACACATGCAAACACTTAGGTTGACTTGATGAGCCTAGCATGTACAGACATGGCCTCGGAACACAGAAGACCGAAAGGTCGAGCATGGGTCGTATAGAAGATACGATCAACATGAAGATGTTCACCGACGTTGACTAGTCCGTCTCACGTGATGATCGGACACGGCCTAGTTAACTCGGATCATGTTATACTTAGATGACTGGAGGGATGTCTATCTGAGTGGGAGTTCATTGAATAATTTAGATGAACTTAATTATCATGAACTTAGTCTAAAACCTTTACAACATGTCTTGTAGATCAAATGGCCAACGTTGTCCTCAACTTCAACGTGTTCCTAGAGAAAACCAAGCTGAAAGACGATGGCAGCAACTATACGGACTGGGTCTAGAACCTGAGGATCATCCTCATAGCTGCCAAGAAAGATTATGTCCTACAAGCACTGCTAGGTGAAGCACCTGCTCTCCCTGCAGAACAAGACATTATGAACGCTTGGCAGACACATACTGATGATTACTCCCTCGTTCAGTGCGGCATGCTTTACAGCTTAGAACCAGGGCTCCAAAAGCGTTTTGAGAGACACGGAGCATATGAGATGTTCGAAGAGCTGAAAATGGTATTTCAAGCTCATGCCCGGGTCGAGAGATATGAAGTCTCCGATAAGTTCTTCAGTTGTAAGATGGAGGAAAACAGTTCTGTCAGTGAGCACATACTCACTATATCTGGGTTACATAACCGCTTGACTCAGCTGGGAGTTAATCTCCCGAATGACGCGGTCATTGACAGAATCCTTCAGTCGCTTCCACCGAGCTACAAGAGCTTTGTGATGAACTTCAATATGCAGGGGATGGAAAAGACCATTCCTGAAGTATTTGCAAGGCTGAAATCAGCAGAGGTAGAAGTCAAAAAGGAACATCAAGTGTTGATGGTGAATAAAACCACTAAGTTCAAGAAAGGCAAGGGTAAGAAGAACTTCAAGAAGGACGGCAAGGGAGTTGCCACGCCCGGTAAGCAAGCTGCCGGGAAGAAGCCAAAGAATGGACCCAAGCCCGAGACTGTGTGCTTTTATTGCAAGGGAAGTGGTCACTGGAAGCGGAACTGCCCCAAATACTTAGCGCACAAGAAGGCCGGCATCACGAAAGGTATATGTGATATACATGTAATTGATGTGTACCTTACCAGTACTCGTAGTAGCTCCTGGGTATTTGATACCGGTGCAGTTGCTCACATTTGTAACTCAAAGCAGGAGCTGCGGAATAAGCGGAGACTGGCGAAGGACGAGGTGATGATGCGCGTCGGGAATGGTTCCAAGGTCGATGTGATCGCCATCGGCACGCTACCTCTACATTTACCTATGGGATTAGTTTTAAACCTCAATAATTGTTATTTAGTGCCAGCTTTGAGCATGAACATTGTATCAGGATCTCGTTTAATTCGAGATGGCTACTCATTTGAATCCGAGAATAATGGTTGTTCTATTTATATGAGAGATATGTTTTATGGTCATGCTCAGATGGTGAATGGTTTATTCTTAATGAATCTCGAGCGTAATGCTACACATATTCATAGTGTGAATACCAAAAGATGTAAGGTTGATAACGATAGTCCCACATACTTGTGGCACTGCCGCCTTGGTCACATAGGTGTCAAACGCATGAAGAAGCTCCATGCAGATGGACTTTTAGAGTCTCTTGATTACGAATAATTTGACACATGCGAACCATGCCTCATGGGTAAAATGACCAAGACTCCGTTCTCAGGAACAATGGAGCGAGCAACCAACTTATTGGAAATCATACATACTGATGTGTGCGGTCCAATGAGTAGAGGCTCGCGGTGGCTATCGTTATGTTCTCACCTCACTGATGACTTGAGTAGATATGGGTATGTCTATTTAATGAAACACAAGTCTGAGACCTTTGAAAAGTTCAAGGAATTTCATAGTGAGGTTGAGAATCAACATGACAGGAAAATCAAATTCTTGCGATCAGATCGTGGGGGAGAATACTTGAGTCACGAATTTGGTACACACTTAAGAAAATGTGAAATAGTTTCACAACTAACGCCGCCTGGAACACCTTAGCGTAATGGTGTGTCCGAACGTCGTAATCGCACTCTATTAGATATGGTGCGATCTATGATGTCTCTTACCGATTTACCGCTATCTTTTTGGGGCTATGCTTTAGAGACTGCCGCATTCACTTTAAATAGGGCTCCGTCGAAATCCGTTGAGACGACACCGTATGAATTATGGTTTGGGAAGAAACCTAAGATGTCGTTTCTAAAAGTTTGGGGATGCGATGCTTATGTCAAGAAACTTCAACCTGAAAAGCTCGAACCCAAGTCGGAAAAATGCGTCTTCATAGGATACCCTAAAGAAACTATTGGGTATACCTTCTACCTCAGATCCGAACGCAAGATCTTTGTTGCCCAGAATGGATCCTTTCTAGAGAAAGAGTTTCTCTCGAAAGAAGTAAGTGGGAGGAAAGTAGAACTTGATGAAGTATTACCTCTTGAACCGGAAAGTGGCGCAACTCAAGAAAATGTTCCTGAGGTGCCTGCACCGACTAGAGAGGAAGTTAATGATGATGATCATGAAACTTCAGATCAAGTTGCTACTGAACTTCATAGGTCCACAAGGACACGTTCCGCACCAGAGTGGTACGGCAACCCTGTCTTGGAAATCATGTTGTTAGACAACGGTGAACCTTCGAACTATGAAGAAGCGATGGCGGGCCCGGATTCCGACAAATGGCTGGAAGCCATGAAATCCGAGATAGGATCCATGTATGAAAACGAAGTATGGACTTCGACTGACTTGCCCGATGATCGGCAAGCCATAGAAAATGAATGGATCTTTAAGAAGAAGACAGACGTGGATGGTAATGTGACCATCTATAAAGCTAGGCTTGTCGCTAAGGGTTATCGACAAGTTCAAGGGGTTGACTACGATGAGACTTTCTCACCCGTAGCGAAGCTGAAGTCCGTCCGAATCATGTTAGCAATTGCTGCATTCTATGATTATGAGATATGGCAAATGGACGTCAAAACGGCATTCCTTAATGGTTTCCTTAAGGAAGAATTGTATATGATGCAGCCGGAAGGTTTTGTCGATCCTAAGAATGCTGACAAGGTGTTCAAGCTCCAACGCTCGATTTATGGGCTGGTGCAAGCATCTCAGAGTTGGAACATTCGCTTTGATGAGATGATCAAAGCGTTTGGGTTTATGCAAACTTATGGAGAAGCCTGCGTTTACAAGAAAGTGAGTGGGAGCTCTGTAGCATTTCTCATATTATATGTAGATGACATACTTTTGATGGGAAATGATATAGAACTTTTGGACAGCATTAAGGCCTACTTGAATAAGAGTTTTTCGATGAAGGACCTTAGAGAAGCTGCTTATATATTAGGCATCAAGATCAATAGAGATAGATCAAGACGCCTCATAGGTCTTTCACAAAGCACATACCTTGATAAGATATTGAAGAAGTTCAATATGGATCAGTCTAAGAAAGGGTTCTTGCCTGTGTTGCAAGGTGTGAAATTGAGCTCAGCTCAATGTCCGACCACGACAGAAGATATAGAAGAGATGAGTGTCATCCCCTATGCCTCAGCCATAGGGTCTATTATGTATGCCATGCTGTGTACCAGACCTGATGTAAACCTTGTCGTAAGTTTGGTAGGAAGGTACCAAAGTAATCCCGACAAGGAACACTTGACAGCGGTCAAGAATATCCTGAAGTACCTGAAAAGGACTAAGGACATGTTTCTCGTTTATGGAGGTGACGAAGAGCTCGTCGTAAAGGGTTACGTTGACGCTAGCTTCGACACAGATCTGGATGACTCTAAGTCACAAACCGGATACGTGTATATGTTGAATGGTGGAGCGGTAAGCTGGTGCAGCTGCAAGCAGAGCGTCGTGGCGGGATCTACATGTGAAGCGGAGTACATGGCAGCCTCGGAGGCAGCGCATGAAGCAATTTGGGTGAAGGAGTTCATCACCGACCTAGGAGTCATACCCAATGCGTCAGGGCCGATCAAACTCTTTTGTGACAACACTGGAGCTATTGCACTTGCCAAGGAGCCCAGGTTTCATAAGAAGACCAGGCACATCAAGCGTCGCTTCAACTCCATTCGTGAAAATGTTCAAGATGGTACATACGGATCTGAATGTCACAGATCCGTTGACTAAACCTCTCCCTAGGGCAAAACATGATCAACACCACAACTCTATGGGCGTTCGATTCATCACAATGTAACTAGATTATTGACTCTAGTGCAAGTGGGAGACTGTTGGAAATATGCCCTAGAGGCAATAATAAAAGGATTATTATTATATTTCCTTGTTCATGATGATTGTCTTTTATTCATGCTATAATTGTGTTATCCGAAAATCATAATACATGTGTGAATACATAGACACCAACATGTCCCTAGTAAGTCTCTAGTTGACTAGCTCGTTGATCAACAGATAGTCATGGTTTCCTGACTATGGACATTGGGTGTCATTGATAACGAGATCACATCATTAGGAGAATGATGTGATGGACAAGACCCAATCCTAAACATAGCACAAGATCGTATAGTTCGTTTGCTAGAGTTTTTCCAATGTCAAGTATCTTTTCCTTAGACCATGAGATCGTGTAACAACCGGATACCGTAGGAGTGCTTTGGGTGTACCAAACGTCACAACGTAACTGGGTGACTATAAAGGTACATTACATGTGTCTCCGAAAGTGTCTATTGGGTTGGCACGAATCGAGACTGGGATTTGTCACTCCGTATGACGGAGAGGTATCTCTGGGCCCACTCGGTAATGCATCATCATAATGAGCTCAAAGTGACCAAGTGTCTGGTCACGGGATCATGCATTACGGTACGAGTAAAGTGACTTGCCGGTAACAAGATTGAACGAGGTATTGGGATACCGACGATCGAATCTCGGGCAAGTAACGTACCGATTGACAAAGGGAATTGTATACGGGGTTGCTTGAATCCTCGACATCGTGGTTCATCCGATGAGATCATCGAGGAGCATGTAGGAGCCAACATGGGTATCCAGATCCCGCTGTTGGTTATTGACCGGAGAGTCGTCTCGGTCATGTCTACATGTCTCCCGAACCCGTACGGTCTACACACTTAAGGTTCGGTGATGCTAGGGTTGTAGAGATATGAGTATGCAGTAACCCGAAAGTTGTTCGGAGTCCCGGATGAGATCCCGGACGTCACGAGGAGTTCCGGAATGGTCCGGAGGTGAAGAATTATATATAGGAAGTGCAGTTTCGGCCATCGGGAGAGTTTCGGGGGTCACCGGTATTGTACCGGGACCACCGGAAGGGTCCCGGGGGTCCACCGAGTGGGGCCACCCATCCCGGAGGGCCCCATGGGCTGAAGTGGGGAGGGGAACCAGCTCATAGTGGGCTGCTGCGCCCCCCTTGGCCCACCCCCTGCGCCTAGGGTTGGAAACCCTAGGGTGGGGGGGGGGGCGCCCCATTTGCCTTGGGGGGTACTCCACCCCCTTGGCCGCCGCCCCCTTGGGAGATTCAATCTCCAGGGCCGGCGCCCACCCCCAGGGGGCCTATATAAAGGGGGGGCAGCCGCACCCTGAAGCCTTGGCGCCTCCCTCTCCCTTGCTACACTTCTCCCTCTCGCAGAAGCTCAGCGAAGCCCTGCTGCGGTGAGTGCTGCATCCACCACCACGCCGTCGTGCTGCTGGATCTTCATCAACCTCTCCTTCCCCCTTGCTGGATCAAGAAGGAAGAGACGTCACGCTGACTATACGTGTGTTGAACGTGGAGGTGCCGTCCGTTCGGCGCTAGGATCTCCGGTGATTTGGATCACGACGAGTACGACTCCTTCATCCCCGTTCTTTGAACGCTTCCGCTCGCGATCTACAAAGGTATGTAGATGCATCCAATCACTCGTTGCTAGATGAACTCATAGATGGATCTTGGTGAAAACGTAGGAAATTTTTTTGTTTTCTGCAACGTTCCCCAACAATGGAGGCTTGGCGTCAGATGTGTGGCGATCGACACGCCACTACTAGGAAAAGGGCTACTAATGGCGCACCAGTTTTGCCTACTAATGGCGCATCACTGGTGCGCCATTAGTATCACGCCACTAGTATTTTTTACTAATGGCGCACCACTGGTGCGCCATTAGTATCTGGTATACTAATGGCGCACCACTGGTGCGCCATTAGTATAGGCCACGGTGTGCCATTAGTATAGGCCACTGGTGCGCCATTAGTATAGGCCACGGTGCGCCATTAGTATTTTTGAATTTTGAAGGCGGGAAAATAGTAGTGGCGCACCGTCTAACCCCCACCGTGCGCCATTGCTATTTTTGAATTTTGAATTTGGATCTGGATCGTGATTTTTTGCCCATTTTTTGCTCGTTTTTTTTGCTCATTTTTTGGCACGATATTATTTCAAATTTTGTTCCTGTTTTTGGATCTTGTACGTTCTTTTACCGTGTTCTTTTGCCGGAGAGGAGTTTACCGGAGAGGAGGAGGAGGAGGTCACCGGAGAGGCACTCGCCTACATCGCCGGAGAGGAGGAGGAGGTCGCCGGAGAGGAGTTCACCGAAGCATCGGAGAGGAGGAAGGAGAAACCATGAGGGAATGGGAGGAGAGGAGGGAGGAGGAGCTCACCGGAGAGGAGGGAGGAGGAGCTCACCGGAGAGGAGGGAGGAGGAGCTCACCGGAGAGGAGGGAGGAGAAAAACCGTGAGGGGAGGGGAGGGGAGGAGAGGAGATGAGAGGAGGGAGGAGGAGGTCGCCGGAGAGGAGGAGGAGGAGGTCGCCGGAGAGGAGGAGGGTAGTATGGTGGAGGAGAGAAGGGAAGATGGAGTGGAGGAGAAGAGGAGATGAAGTGGAGGAGAGGTGGAGTGGAGGAGAAGAATGAAGAGGTAAGGAGGAGAGGACCACGCCCAGCCATATATACGGCATAGTAATGGCGCACCGTGGGCAGGTGCACCATTACTAACTTTTTTTATTTTTTATTTATTTTGAATTTTGAAGGCGAGAAGATACTAATGGCGCACCATGGGCAGGTGCGCCATTAGTAACTTTTTTTTATTATTTTTTTGACTTATTTTGAATTTAGAAGGCGGGAAGATACTGAAGGAAATATGCCCTAGAGGCAATAATAAAGTTATTATTTATTTCCTTATATCATGATAAATGTTTATTATTCATGCTAGAATTGTATTAACCGGAAACATAATACATGTGTGAATACATAGACAAACAAAGTGTCACTAGTATGCCTCTACTTGACTAGCTCGTTAATCAAAGATGGTTATGTTTCCTAACCATGAACAATGAGTTGTTATTTGATTAACGGGATCACATCGTTAAGTGAATGATCTGATTGACATGACCCATTCCATTAGCTTAGCACCCGATCGTTTAGTATGTTGCTATTGCTTTCTTCATGACTTATACATGTTCCTATAACTATGAGATTATGCAACTCCCGTTTACCGGAGGAACACTTTGGGTGCTACCAAACGTCACAACGTAACTGGGTGATTATAAAGGAGTACTACAGGTGTCTCCAAAGGTACATGTTGGGTTGGCGTATTTCGAGATTAGGATTTGTCACTCCGATTGTCGGAGAGGTATCTCTAGGCCCTCTCGGTAATGCACATCACTTAAGCCTTGCAAGCATTGCAACTAATAAGTTAGTTGCGGGATGATGTATTACAGAATGAGTAAGAGACTTGCCGGTAACGAGATTGAACTAGGTATTTGGAATACCGACGATCGAATCTCGGGCAAGTAACATACCGATGACAAAGGGAACGACGTATGTTGTTATGCGGTCTGACCGATAAAGATCTTTGTAGAATATGTAGGAGCCAATATGGGCATCCAGGTCCCGCTATTGGTTATTGACCGGAGACGTGTCTCGGTCATGTCTACATTGTTCTCGAACCCGTAGGGTCCGCACGCTTAAGGTTACGATGACAGTTATATTATGAGTTTATGCATTTTGATGTACCGAAGGTTGTTCGGAGTCCCGGATGTGATCACGGACATGACAAGGAGTCTCGAAATGGTCGATACATAAAGATTGATATATTGGAAGCCTATGTTTGGATATCGGAAGTGTTCCGGGTGAAATCGGGATTTTACCGGAGTACCGGGAGGTTACCGGAACCCCCCGGGAGCTATATGGGCCTTAGTGGGCTTTAGTGGAAAAGAGAAGGGGCAGCCCAAGATGGGCCGCGCGCCTCCCCCCTCCCCTAGTCCTATTAGGACAAGGAGAGGTGGCCGGCCCCCCTCTCTCTTTTCCACCTCCGCGAATCCTATTCCAACTAGGATTGGGGGGGGGGGGGAATCCTACTCCCAGAGGGAGTAGGACTCTCCTGGCGCACCCTCCTTGGCCGGCCAGCCTCCCCCCCTTAGTCCTTTATATACGGAGGTAGGGGCACCCCAGAGACACACAAGTTGATCCACGTGATCTATTCCTTAGCCGTGTGCGGCGCCCCCAGCCACCATAGTCCTCGATAATATTGTAGCGGTGCTTAGGCGAAGCCCTGCAGTAGTAGCACGTCAAGATCGTCACCACGCCATCGTGCTGACGGAACTCTTCCCCGACACTTTGCTGGATCGGAGTCCGGGGATCGTCATCGAGCTGAACGTGTGCTAGAACTCGGAGGTGCCGTAGTTTCGGTGCTTGATCGGTCGGATCGTGAAGACGTACGACTACATCAACCAAACGCTTCCTTTTTCGATCTACTAGGTATGTAGATCATACTCTCCCCTCTCGTTGCTATGCATCACATGATCTTGCGTGTGCGTAGGAATTTTTTTGAAATTACTACGAAACCCAACAGTGGCATCCGAGCCTAGGTTTTATATGTTGATGTTATATGCACGAGTAGAACACAAGTGAGTTGTGGGCGATATAAGTCATACTGCCTACCAACATGTCATACTTTGGTTCGGCGGTATTGTTGGATGAAGCGGCCCAGACCGACATTACGTGTACGCTTACGCGAGACCGGTTCTCCCGACATGCTTTGCACAGAGGTGGCTTGTGGGTGACAGTTTCTCCAACTTTAGTTGAACCAAGTATGGCTACGCACGGTCCTTGCGAAGGTTAAAACGGAGTCAAATTGACAAACTATCGTTGTGGTTTTGATGCGTAGGTGAGATTGGTTCTTACTTAAGCCCGTAGCAGCCACGTAAAACTTGCAACAACAAAGTAGAGGACGTCTAACTTGTTTTTGCAGGGCATGTTGTGATGTGATATGGTTAAGGCATGATGCTGAATTTTATTGTATGAGATGATCATGTTTTGTAACCGAGTTATCGGCAACCAGCAGGAGCCATATGGTTGTCGCTTTATTGTATGCAATGCAATCGCGATGTAATGCTTTACTTTATCACTGAACGGTAGCGATAGTCGTGGAAGCATAAGCTTGGCGAGACGACAACGATGCTACGATGGAGATCAAGGTGTCATGCCGATGACGATGGTGATCACGACGGTGCTTCGGAGATGGAGATCACAAGCACAAGATGATGATGGCCATATCATATCACTTATATTGATTGCATGTGATGTTTATCTTTTATGCATCTTATCTTGCTTTGATTGACGGTAGCATTATAAGATGATCTCTCACTAAATTATCAAGTAGTGTTCTCCCTGAGTATGCACCGTTGCGAAAGTTCTTCGTTCTGAGACACCACGTGATGATCGGGTGTGATAGGTTCTACGTTCAAATACAACGGGTGCAAAACAGTTGCACACGCGGAATACTCAGGTTAAACTTGACGAGCCAAGCATATACAGATATGGCCTCGGAACACGGAGACCGAAAGGTCGAGCATGAATCATATAGTAGATATGATCAACATAAAGATGTTCACCAATGAAACTACTCCATCTCACGTGATGATCGGACATGGTTTAGCTGATTTGGATCACGTGATCACTTAGAGGATTAGAGGGATGTCTATCTAAGTGGGAGTTCTTAAGTAATATGATTAATTGAACTTAAATTTATCATGAACTTAGTCCCTGATAGTATCTTGCTTGTTTATGTTGATTGTAGATAGATGGCTCGTGTTGTTGTTCCGTTGAATTTTAATGCGTTCCTTGAGAAAGCAAAGTTGAAAGATGATGGTAGCAATTACACGAACTGGGTCCGTAACTTGAGGATTATCCTCATTGCTGCATAGAAAAATTACGTCCTGGAAGCACCGCTAGGTGCCAGGCCTGCTGCAGGAGCAACGCCGGATGTTATGAACGTCTGGCAGAGCAAAGCTGATGACTACTCGATAGTTCAGTGTGCCATGCTTTACGGCTTAGAATCGGGACTTCAACGACGTTTTGAACGTCATGGAGCATATGAGATGTTCCAGGAGTTGAAGTTAATATTTCAAGCAAATGCCCGGATTGAGAGATACGAAGTCTCCAATAAGTTCTATAACTGCAAGATGGAGGAGAACAATTCTGTCAGTGAGCATGTACTCAAAATGTCTGGGTATAATAATCACTTGATTCAGTTGGGAGTTAATCTTCCGGATGACTGCGTCATTGACAGAATTCTCCAATCACTGCCACCAAGCTACAAGAGCTTCATGATGAACTATAATATGCAAGGGATGAATAAGACTATTCCCGAGCTCTTCGCGATGCTGAAAGCTGCGGAGGTAGAAATCAAGAAGGAGCATCAAGTGTTGATGGTCAACAAGGCCACTAGTTTCAAGAAAAAGGGCAAAGGGAAGAAGAAGGGGAACTTCAAAAAGAACGGCAAGCAAGTTGCTACTCAAGAGAAGAAACCCAAACCTGGACCTAAGCCTGAAACTGAGTGCTTCTATTGCAAGCAGACTGGTCACTGGAAGCAGAACTGCCCCAAGTATTTGGCGGATAAGAAGGATGGCAAGGTGAACAAAGGTATATGTGATATACATGTTATTGATGTGTACCTTACTAATGCTCGCAGTAGCACCTGGGTATTTGATACTGGTTCTGTTGCTAATATTAGCAACTCGAAACAGGGACTACGGATTAAGTGAAGATTGGCTAAGGACGAGGTGACGATGCGCGTGGGAAATGGTTCCAAAGTCGATGTGATTGCAGTCGGCACGCTACCTCTACATCTACCTTCGGGATTAATATTAGACCTGAATAATTGTTATTTGGTGCCAGCGTTGAGCATGAACATTATATCTGGATCTTGTTTGATGCGAGACGGTTATTCATTTAAATCGGAGAATAATGGTTGTTCTATTTATATGAGTAATATCTTTTATGGTGATGCACCCTTGAAGAGTGGTCTATTCTTGTTAAATCTCGATAGTATTAATACACATATTCATAATGTTGAAGCCAAAAGATGTAGAGTTGATAATGATAGTGCAAACTTATTTGTGGCACTGCCGTTTAGGTCATATCGGTGTAAAGCGCATGAAGAAACTCCATACTGATGGACTTTTGGAACCACTTGATTATGAATCACTTGGTACTTGCGAACCGTGCCTCATAGGCAAGATGACTAAAACACCGTTCTCCGGTACTATGGAGAGAGCAACAGATTTGTTGGAAATCATACATACAGATGTATGTGGTCCGATGAATATTGAGGCTCGTGGCGGATATCGTTATTTTCTTACCTTCACAGATGACTTAAGCAGATATGGGTATATCTACTTAATGAAACATAAGTCTGAAACGTTTGAAAAGTTCAAGGAATTTTAGAGTGAAGTTGAAAATCATCGTAACAAGAAAATAAAGTTTCTACGATCTGATCGTGGAGGAGAATATATGAGTTACGAGTTTGGTGTACATTTGAAAAATTGTGGAATAGTTTCGCAACTCACGCCACCCGGAACACCATAGCATAATGGTGTATCCGAACGTCGTAATCATACTTTACTGGATATGGTGCGATCTATGATGTCTCTTACTGATTTACCGTTATCGTTTTGGGGATACGCTCTAGAGACGGCCGCATTCACGTTAAATAGGGCACCATCAAAATCCGTTGAGACGACGCCTTATGAACTGTGGTTTAGCAAGAAACCAAAGTTGTCGTTTCTGAAAGTTTGGGGCTGCGATGCTTATGTGAAAAAGCTTCAACCTGATAAGCTCGAACCCAAATCAGAGAAATGTGTCTTCATAGGATATCCAAAGGAGACTATTGGATATACCTTCTATCACAGATCCGAAGGCAAGACTTTTGTTGCTAAATTCGGAAACTTTCTAGAGAAGGAGTTTCTCTCGAAAGAAGTGAGTGGAAGGAAAGTAGAACTTGACGAGGTAACTGTACCTGCTCCCTTATTGGAAAGTAGTACATCACAGAAAACTGTTTCTGTGACACCTACACCAGTTAGTGAGGAAGTTAATGATAATGATCATGAAACTTCATAACAAGATACTACTGAACCTCGTAGATCAACCAGAGTAAGATCCGCGCTAGAGTGGTACGGTAATCCCGTTCTAGAAGTCATGATGCTAGATCATGATGAACCTACGAACTATGAAGAAGCGATGGTGAGCCCAGATTCCGCAAAGTGGCTTAAAGCCATGAAATCTGAGATGGGATCCATGTATGAGAACAAAGTATGGACTTTGGTTAACTTGCCCGATGATCGGCAAGCAATTGAGAATAAATGGATCTTCAAGAAGAAGACTGATGCTGACGGTAATATTACTGTCTACAAAGCTCGACTTGTCGCAAAAGGTTTTCGGCAAGTTCAAGGGATTGACTACGATGAGACCTTCTCACCCGTAGCGATGCTTAAGTCTGTCCGAATCATGTTAGCAATTGCCGCATTTTATGATTATGAAATTTGGCAGATGGATGTCAAAACTGCATTCCTGAATGGATTTCTGGAAGAAGAGTTGTATATGATGCAACCAGAAGGTTTTGTCGATCCAAAGGGAGCTAACAAAGTGTGCAAGCTCCAGCGATCCATTTATGGACTGGTGCAAGCCTCTCGGAGTTGGAATAAACGTTTTGATAGTGTGATCAAAGCATTTGGTTTTATACAGACTTTTGGAGAAGCCTGTATTTACAAGAAAGTGAGTGGGAGCTCTGTAGCATTTCTGATATTATATGTGGATGACATATTACTAATTGGAAATGATGTAGAATTTCTGGATAGCATAAAGGGATACTTGAATAAGAGTTTTTCAATGAAAGATCTCGGTGAAGCTGCTTACATATTAGGCATTAAGATCTAGAGAGATAGATCAAAACGCTTAATTGGACTTTCACAAACCACATACCTTGACAAAATTTTGAAGAAGTTCAAAATGGATCAAGCAAAGAAAGGGTTCTTGCCTGTGTTACAAGGTGTGAAGTTGAGTAAGATTCAATGCCCGACCACTGCAGAAGATAGAGAGAATATGAAAGATGTTCCCTATGCATCAGCCATAGGATCTATCATGTATGCAATGCTGTGTACCAGACCTGATGTGTGCCTTGCTATAAGTCTAGCAGGGAGGTACCAAAATAATCCAGGAGAGGATCACTGGACAGCGGTCAAGAACATCCTGAAATACCTGAAAAGGACTAAGGATATGTTTCTCGTATATGGAGGTGACAAAGAGCTCATCGTAAAAGGTTACGTTGATGCAAGCTTTGACACAGATCTGGACAATTCTAACTCGCAAACCGGATACGTGTTTACATTAAACGGTGGGGCTGTAAGTTGGTGCAGTTCTAAACAAAGCGTTGTAGCGGGATCTACATGTGAAGCGGAGTACATAGCTGCTTCGGAAGCAGCAAATGAAGGAGTCTGGATGAAGGAGTTCATATCCGATCTAGGTGTCATACCTAGTGCATCGGGTCCAATGAAAATCTTTTTTGACAATACTGGTGCAATTGCCTTGGCAAAGGAATCCAGATTTCACAAGAGAACTAAGCACATCAAGAGACGCTTCAATTCCATCCGGGATCTAGTCCAGGTGGGAGACATAGAGATTTTCAAGATACATACGGATCTGAATGTTGCAGACCCGTTGACTAAGCCTCTTCCACGAGCAAAACATGATCAGCACCAAGGCTCCATGGGTGTGAGAATCATTACTGTGTAATCTAGATTATTGACTCTAGTGCAAGTGGGAGACTGAAGGAAATATGCCCTAGAGGCAATAATAAAGTTATTATTTATTTCCTTATATCATGATAAATATTTATTATTAATGCTAGAATTGTATTAACCGGAAACATAATACATGTGTGAATACATAGACAAACAAAGTGTCACTAGTATGCCTCTACTTGACTAGCTCGTTAATCAAAGATGGTTATGTTTCCTAACCATGAACAATGAGTTGTTATTTGATTAACGGGATCACATCATTAAGTGAATGATCTGATTGACATGACCCATTCCATTAGCTTAGCACCCGATCGTTTAGTATGTTGCTATTGCTTTCTTCATGACTTATACATGTTCCTATAACTATGAGATTATGCAACTCCCGTTTACCAGAGGAACACTTTGGGTGCTACCAAACGTCACAACGTAACTGGGTGATTATAAAGGAGTACTACAGGTGTCTCCAAAGGTACATGTTGGGTTGGCGTATTTCGAGATTAGGATTTGTCACTCCGATTGTCGGAGATGTATCTCTGGGCCCTCTCGGTAATGCACATCACTTAAGCCTTGCAAGCATTGCAACTAATAAGTTAGTTGCGGGATGATGTATTACAGAACGAGTAAAGAGACTTGCCGGTAACGATATTGAACTAGGTATTTGGAATACCGACGAGAGAATCTCGGGCAAGTAACATACCGATGACAAAGGGAACGACGTATGTTGTTATGCGGTCTGACCGATAAAGATCTTCGTAGAATATGTAGGAGCCAATATGGGCATCCAGGTCCCGCTATTGGTTATTGACCGGAGACCTGTCTCGGTCATGTCTACATTGTTCTCGAACCCGTAGGGTCCGCACGCTTAAGGTTACGATGACAGTTATATTATGAGTTTATGCATTTTGATGTACCGAAGGTTGTTCGGAGTCCCGGATGTGATCACAGACATGACGAGGAGTCTCGAAATGGTCGAGACATAAAGATTGATATATTGAAAGCCTATGTTTGGATATCGGAAGTGTTCCGGGTGAAATCGGGATTTTACCGGAGTACCGGGAGGTTACCGGAACCCCCCAGGAGCTATATGGGCCTTAGTGGGCTTTAGTGGAAAAGAGAAGGCGAATCCCAAGATGGGCCGCGCGCCTTCCCCCTCCCCTAGTCCTATTAGGACAAGGAGAGGTGGCCGGCCCCCCTCTCTCTTTTCCCCCTCCGCGAATCCTATTCCAACTAGGATTGGGGGGGGGGATCCTACTCCCAGAGGGAGTAGGACTCTCCTGGCGCACCCTCCTTGGCCGGCCAGCCTCCCCCCCCCCTTAGTCCTTTATATACGGAGGCAGGGGCACCCCAGAGACACACAAGTTGATCCACGTGATCTATTCCTTAGCCGTGTGCGGCGTCCCCAGCCACCATAGTCCTCGATAATATTGTAGCGGTGCTTAGGCGAAGCCCTGCAGCAGTAGCACGTCAAGATCGTCACCACGCCGTCGTGCTGACGGAACTCTTCCCCGACACTTTGCTGGATCGGAGTCCGGGGATCGTCATCGAGCTGAACGTGTGCTAGAACTCGGAGGTGCCGTAGTTTCGGTGCTTGATCGGTCGGATCGTGAAGACGTACGACTACATCAACCAAATGCTTCCGTTGACGATCTACTAGGTATGTAGATCATACTCTTCCCTCTCGTTGCTATGCATCACATGATCTTGCGTGTGTGTAGGAAATTTTTTGAAATTACTACGAAACCCAACAGATACTAATGGCACACCATGGGCAGGTGCGCCATTAGTAAGTTTGAATTTTTTTGCCTCTCTAGATCTTAAAAGCCCCGTATCTTTTTTCTGTTAGGTTTTTGAGAATTTTGAAAATGTTTAACGGGGTTCCCCCCAGTTAAATTCGGATGTAAGTTTTCGAGTAGATGATTTTTCATATAAAAAACTTTTTCATCCGAGTTCGTACGCAAAAGTTATGCCCATTTTTACAAATTCTCGAGAGATTTTGCAAAAAAGTCGAAAATTCATGTTTGTAAATTTTGCTAACAACTAGACCACATATCACATGGGAATCTTATTTTCTTTTATTTTTTTGACATTTCTATCATTTTCTTTTATTATTTTTTGGAAACTGAAAAGGCGGTCCGGAGGGGTGCATTCGGGCGAATGTTTGGGCCAAGTTACTAATGGCGCACCGTAGATGTGGTGCGTCATTACTAGTTCAACTACTAATGGCGCACCACTCCCACAGTGCGCCATTAGTAGTTTTGAAAAAAATTTAAAAAAAATTTACTAATGGCGCACCGTGGATGTGGTGCGTCATTAGTATTTACACACTAATGGCGCACCAACACATGGTGCGCCATTAGTATATAGTAATGGCGCATCATATGTCTGGTGCGTCATTAGTGTCAATTCCATCTATAGCCCTTTTTCTAGTAGTGCGCGCAAGAGGTCGACGTTGTCTGGCGTCATGGTGCGTCGATGGCAGAGAGGCCTAACAAGGTCAATACGTCAGTACATGCTTTGAGGATGGATCGAGGGAAGACGGAGGTGACGGCCCTTTACAGCGTGTGCGCGTGGTACTCACTGAAGAGTGCGCCGGACCGGAGTGTTACCCAGTCCCGCTTATGTGGCTTTGGATGGGGCATCTGGCGTTAGATGTTAGGCTTTTGTGCGATGTCTGTTTGGTATTTGGCCTGGACATTCGACACACCTTCATCAAAAGGATAGGAGTAGCGACAGGTGTTGTCTAGATGGTGGCCTCGGGTTTACTGTTGTATTTTTTTGTAAAGTCTGTGAATAATAAATAATATGGCCGCATGCATCTCCCAGATGCAGAAGCCAGGGGTGATTCCTTCTTTTCTAAAACAAATGACTCGGATGGGTACCTGATTATCACATACAAGTGTGGCCAGATTGAGTTGAGCAGCAGAAGCAAGTTGGGAACCTAAAAGCAGAGCCCTGGCTTCTGCATGAAGAGGAGAATTAACCGCTTCACAGCATGCCGTAATCATAACATTTGTTCTCTGATTTACTTGCTCTTTGCAGATGTATATGCCAATTCCTGTACCATTCGTGTGGACCTTTATGTTCCAGGCTGCATCAGTAAAGATTTTGAAACCCGTTGGTCACTTTGATTTGGTAAAGTCGAAAGGATGCAAAACAATTATATGTGTTTCTTCCGTTCTTCATAAAGCTTTCACTCTTCTACTGTTTTAGCAATTTTCATTACTTGCTAAAATTGACTTGTAAAAATAAAGCTTGAACTTATGCCATGTTGCTTTTGAACAGACTAAATATTTCTACTTTGTGATGGGCATACAAATCAAGTTATTGTGCTGGCTAAACATGCTAACATTGCCCCACGATTGTAGTATATCTGACACACATGGTAGGACCCGGCAACGTGCGCCAAGGCGCGCTGCTGGTCTAGTTGGTATGGTAGTCAGCTATGCTCGGACAAAGATGTAGCCATGCAAGTTCTATTCCTGTAGGAGCCAACTTTTCGCGTTTTTCTGACGATTTTTGTTCGCTGTGCTGCGTGTAGCGGGCTGGCCCACTAGGGAGTGGCAGCGGGCGCCAGCAACCTGTCGGGCGCTTAAGGCGCCGAGCAGGAGCTCCCTTCTCGTTCGTTCGTTCATTCTGTTTTGTTTGACCAACAAACAAAGAGTTGCGTTTTGGCACATGGGAGCGCAGGCTTCTTGTTTTTAAAATATGTTTTAAACATATTTTGAAATGTCAAAAAAATCAAACAAAAACTTGGCACGTACATCCTGATATTGTAGATGCTTACAAAGTCATTTTGTGAAAAACCCGACAACTTATGTGTCGCATGTGAAAAACACAAAATCCGGTGTTAAAAAATGCTTTCCACAAGACATCATTTTGTCTTTTTTACACAAGCCACAAAAAATGTCGGTTTTCTCTGAAACTTAACGTGCACACATATAATGTCGAGATGTATGCGCCAAATTTTTGTTTGAAATTTTTTCAAACTTTGAATTTTTTTCGCGTGCAGGAGCGCGCGCTCCAGGAGCACCAACGGATTTCCGCAACAAAATGTCGGTTTCATGTGATGTCTAGTGGGCTAGTTTAAGTTACCCAGTTTGGGCTAATACGGCCTCGCTGGATCTCCTCTCCGTGTCAGTTTTCTAACTTTCATTTTATTTATGGGCGACGATGCAGAGGATAATAAAGAAAGATTGACCACCTCCCTGGCCAGTGGCCATTGGATGGAGTTGTGTTCGTTCATTCTGTTTTGTTTGACCAACAAATGTTGGTTTCATGTGATGTCTAGTGATCAGCCATCTCTTTCAACAGAGTGTTATTGCGATATTTTCTGCAACAAAGGTCTTGTAACAGAAATTTTTCATGACAAAGGTCTTGTTGTGGATATTTTTAAAATGTTTTTTTTTGCTTTGAACCTATTGCAACGCGTCTTGTTGCATAAACATCATGTTGTGGAAAATAAAAGTCAAGTGCAGACCCCACTCCACGCAGTCTGGGCCGACAGCGATGAGCGCCATTGCGAACCATGGCACGATGAACACACTATCTATGGCGATCTCCTCGACCAGCAGCGGCGTTTGAGATAAGCTAGGTTGGGGATGACCGAGGGGCGATGGCAACCAAGGCAGTGTTTGGCAGGAGGCGGCTCATGCAAGGTTTTTGGCGGGCCGTTGGAGAGGCGACTGATATCCGAGGAGATGAAGCACGAGAGTGGGTCGGGCCCAACGATGGAGGAGAGAAAGGAGGAGGGGATAGAGGGAAGGGCCGAAGATGAAGGAGAGCTTAATTGTCTGTAATAATGGCGTCGACGCTTCTGATAGCATGCATCTTCTGGTTGCGGGGATCCAAATCTTGCAACAAACTAGTTATTGCAGGGGAGAAAGTTGTAACATTGGCTAGTTGCAAACTAGGCTGCGGAAAGAGGATGCTCTCGCGCCATCCGATTAAAGAAAGATCAGATGACCATAGAAACGATCGATGCATGCAAAAAGATCCATCAGGTGAACATAAGCGTTTCCCCTCATTTATTATCTTTGCTCGCTCCAAAAAATTATCTTGCCCCCAATTGCGGTCGTGGAGGAGGTGGTGCAAGGGAGGAGGATGTGGAGCAAGAGTGTGTTGTGGTATGAAGTTTAGTCGGGTATGACCGCCTTTAAATAGCGGATTTCGATGAGGCCAAGTGTTCGGATGATTCACTACGTCGGTCGGCGAGCCTGCTTAATGACGACATACAAACGGATGGGCATTGAACGAGCGTGGTAGATATCTGTCCCGTACAGTAAACATCTCTCCGGCATTGAACATGCGCGCACAGTGAAAAGGTTGCATCCGCTCTAGGTCAGCGCCATTGCGGAGCGGTCGCTCTATAGCAGCATGAATGCGAGCAGCTAGCATCGAGCAGAAAATGTTCATAAAAAATCAAATTTAGTTCATTAGAAAACAAAAAAATTCATTTTTCAAATTGTGAACATTTTTCTGAAGTCGCGAACTTTTTTAACTTTTTTTATTTAGTGAATATTTTTCAAAATTCTAAAGTTTTTTTATGAAATCCTGAAATTTTTAAAGAAGCGGCAAACAAGATCATAACAAAAAAAAACACAAAAAAGAAACGAAACTACCTTGGGGGAGCCCCTCAGGGGTCTTTTTGGTGGACTGAGAGCGCGCCGCTGCCGTGACTTGTCTTATGCTGGGCGCCCCCTAAGGATTTTATTTTATTTTTATTTCTATGCATTTTGTGGTTTTGATGTTTTTTCGCTTTTTGGCTATCGCCTGGTTTTCTTGAGATTTTTGAGGAATATTGTTTTGGGAAAAGGAAATTTGTTTGTATGATTTTTTTGTTTGCATCTAGAGGAGGCATAGATTTGCTTCTCATGAAGGCACATGATTGATTCCGTAAGAGGCATTGTGCCTCTCGGAAATGAAATTTTTTATTAATATAGGATCTAGTTTCAAAGATCTCTACATGAAGAATACAGTAGTGAAAACAGTTCGGAATTTAGTGGCATAGTTCAAGATAAAAAAATGTTTGAAATACGATTCTATGAAAAAAAGGAAAAAACTATAAGATTAGCACTTGTCAGCCCCTAAGTAGGTGGGAGTGACCTTTACATGGGGTACCCATTAACAACCGGTGATTTCTCTATGTCTCGCTCCAAGCGAGACAGAGCTAAATGTTAATGTAAGTTTTGAAGTAGGTAGACATAAAAAAGTAAGTTTTGAAAAATATTAATCATATATTTGGAAAAATCTAAACATATATAAAAAATATTCCTGAACTATAAAGAATTATAATGTGTATGAAAAAAGTAAATATGCAGAAATATATGTTTTAAAAATATTAATCATGTATTTGTAATATATTAAATATGTATTTCCAAAATAATAAACATGTATATATAAAATGTTAAACATTTATAGAAAATGTGTCAGATTTATAAGAAAAATGTATAATGTGTACCAGAAAATAGAAAATAGATCATATATTCAGAAAAAATATGTAAATTATATATACAAAAATTGTTAAATATGTATTAAAAATGTTTTAGATGTATTCCAAAAATTTACAATGTGCATAAAAAAGACGTGAAACATTTATTTGAAAAAAATATTAATCATGTATTTGAATAATGTTAAACCTGTATTAAACAAATGTTCTTGACGTGTACGAAAAATGTACAATGTTTAATAAACATGTAGACATGTGAGCATTTTTTTAAATTTGTATTTTATTGTTCCATTAGTGAATATTTTTGAAATTATGAACTTTTTGGGAATCCTGAACTTTTTTTTAAAGAAGCAAAAAATAAGAACTGAACAAAAAGCAAAAAAGCAGAATGCAACGAAAAAAAGACACCGATAAGTGCCACACGTCTGGGACAAGCACATGGAAAACTCTGAGCATTGTGCTGGAATTTTGTCTATTTTGGGCCTAGCCCAATAGCAGTTTCAGAAATTCCTAATAAATCCTAGAGGCCCACGCAGCCCATTCATGCAAGGCAAGAGGTGGAACAAAAGTTTAGTCCCACATTGCTAGTTTAGAGGGAGTTGGACCTCTTTATAAGGGAGGTTCTTTCCTCACATGTATGAGAATGAGAACAAGAGGGACATCCACGCGCGCTCCCCCTCCCTTCGTTGCTTCACCTCCCACCGCAGCCTCTTCGCGTCCTTCTCATGTGCCTATATAAGAGAGGTCGCTCCTCTCCAGAACCGCACCTTTTGAGTCCTGTACGGGAGAAGGGTGATAAGGTTTTTGGGGTCGCGCGGATCCACGACCTCCTTGATGACATGGCAGGCGAGGACACCGACCCCAAGTCCAGCGCTTCTGCTGCTACTGTCCCGTACGTGTTATTCTCCTTTCTGTTAGAGGTCCTGCTGCAGTTCCTTGTTCTAGTATTTGCCCTACATATGTTAGACTCTATTTCATATATGCAACTTGCTATACTGGCTGCTCTAGATGTGTTCAGTTACAGTCCATATATGAAAATGTTGTTTACCTTCTCTTTGTCAAATCGCATGGCTTGTTTTGTCACTGTTATATTAGTCATGCTTTATCTAATATTTCTGCTAATAAAATCATTTGGTAAATTGCTCGTATTTCCAACAATCCAAAAACCTTATTATAGGCAATTTACCCCAAGTGATTTTGCTGCTTCCATGAGACCTCCTATGTTTGAGGGTATCCACTATAAGAGGTAACGCGTGAGAGCAGTCTTATGGTTTCAAACCATGAGTTCCTATGACGCCACTCTCGACAAACCTGAAGGAGAGCTTGATGCTCAACAGGCACAAGCTTTTTAGAAAATGGATACTCTGTTTAAGGCTGCTCTCTTGAGTGTTCTTGGTGAGAACATAGTTGATGCTTATGCGTCAATTGATAATGGAAAAGATATGTGGGATGCAGTCGAGGCCAAGTTTGGGGTCTCGGATGTTGGCACTAAGCTGTACATCATGGAGCAATTCTATGATTACAGGATGACTGAAGAGCGCTCCATGGTTGAGCAAGCTCATGAGATACAGTCATTTGCTAGAGAACTTGAGCACTTCAGTTGTATGCTACCGGACAAGTTTGTTATCGGAGGTATCATCACTAAGCTTCCTCCTTCATGGAGGAACTTTGCTACCTTGCTGAAGCATAAGAGGCAGGAGTTTTCTGTCCCGGATCTCATTGGCACTCTTGATGTGGAAGAAAAGGCGAGAGCAAAGGACACACGTGCTCGAGGTATTGAGGGAGGATCTAGTGCCAATGTGGTACATAAGCAGAAATTCCAGCCTCACAAGTTCAAGAACAAGGGCAAGTTTGATGGAAAAGCAAAGTTTGATGGGAAGAACAAGGTTGTGCAACACACGAACTTCAAGAAGAAGAATGGCAAGAAGAAAGGTGCTTGTCATGTGTGTGGGGATCCTGATCATTGGGCTCCTAGTTGCCCTAATCGGTATGACAAGCGTCATTTTGGGAAATGCGGCAAGACCGCTAATGTTGTCATTGGAGACACTGACATGAAGGATGCCGGGTATGGTATATTTCCCACTATTCTTTCAGTATGTCATTCTCCTGACTGGTTGATTGACACGGGTGCTAATGTGCATGTATGCGGTGATATTTCCATGTTTTTGTCTTATCAGACCGCAGGGACTTCAACCGTGCTGATGGGCAACGGTTCAAGTGCTTCTGTTCGTGGTGTTGGCACGGTCGATCTGAAGTTTACTTCGGGGAAGATCGTGCGGCTGAAGAACGTGCATTATGTCCCCTCCGTAAATAAAAATCTTGTTAGCGGATCTCTTCTGTGTAGAGATGGCTACAAGCTTGTCTTTGAGTCGAATAAATTTATAATATCCAAGTATGGAACCTTTGTTGGTAAAGGCTATGAGTCAGGAGGCTTGTTTCGTTTATCCTTATCAGACGTTTGCAATAAAGTTGTTAATCATATTTGCAACCATAGTGAATCCAATGTGTGGCATTCACGTCTTTGTCATGTTAACTTTGGTTGCATGTCGTGACTAGCGAAGTTGAACTTAATCCCTAGTTTTACCACCGTCAAGGGATCTAAGTGTCAAGTGTGTGTGCAAGCTAAGCAACCTCATAAGTCTCACACGACTGCGGAAATAAGAAATCTTGCACCACTAGAGCTCATACATTCAGATCTATGTGAATTAAATGATGTGTTGACAAAAGGTGGAAAGAAATATTTCATGACGTTAATTGATGACTCCACTAGATACTGCCGTGTGTATCTTCTGAAATCTAAGGATGAGGCTTTGAACTTTTTCAAGATCTATAAAGCTGAAGTGGAAAACCAACTTGACCGAAAAATCAAGAGGCTTAGGTCCAACCATGGTGGAGAGTATTTTTCCAATGAATTTGATGCTTTTTGTGCGGAACATGGTATAATCCATGAGAGGACGCCTCCCTATTCACCTCAGTCAAATGGGGTAGCCGAAAGAAAGAACTGTATTCTAACTGATTTGGTTAACGCCATGTTAGACACATTGGGTCTCTCCAAGGCATGGTGGGGGGAGGCGATATTGACGGCATGTCATGTCCTAAACCGAGTTCCCACAAAGAACAAAGAGATAACTCCATTTGAGGAATGGGGGAATAAAAGGTTAAAACTCTCTTATCTACGAACATGGGGTTGTTTGGCGAAAGTCAATGTTCCAATTCCAAAGAAGCGGAAGCTTGGACCAAAGACTGTGGATTGTGTTTTCCTGGGATATGCTTTTCATAGCATTGGCTATAAATTCTTGGTCGAATGATGCGACTTTATTTGAAGATATCTTTCCCATGAAGGATATGGCTGCCTCATCTAATCAGGAGATGCCTAGTTCATCGAATCAGGAACCAGTTACAATTACCGAACCTACAATTTCGATGGAACACTTTGAAAGTCTTGTGGAGGAGAACAATGAAGTTCCTATTAGGAGCAAGAGACAGAGGACTGCAAAGTCATTTGGTGATGATTTTCTTTTGTATCTCATAGATGACACTCCCAGTTCTATTTCAGAGGCTTATGCATCTGAAGATGCTGACTACTGGAAGGAAGCGGTTCGTAGCGAGATGGATTCCATCTTAGCGAATGAAACTTGGGAGATAACTGATCGTCCTTATGGGTGCAAACCTATAGGATGCAAATGGGTATTCAAGAAGAAGCTTAGGCCTGATGGTACTATTGAAAATTACAAGGCTCGGCTCGTAGCTAAGGGTTATACCCAAAAGGAAGGTGAAGACTTCTTTGATACTTACTCACCTGTGGCTCGACTGACCACTATTCGAGTTCTACTTTCACTAGCTGCCTCACATGGTCTTCTCGTTCATCAAATGGATGTTAAGGCTGCTTTCCTAAATGGAGAGTTGGATATATGGAACAACCAGATGGGTTTGTACTAGATGGTCAGGAAGGAAAAGTGTGCAAGTTGCTGAAGTCTTTGTATGGACTCAAGCAAGCACCCAAACGGTGGCATGAGAAGTTTGAAAGAACTTTAACAGCCGCAGGCTTTGTTGTAAACGAAGCTGACAAATGTGTGTACTATCGCCATGGTGGGGGCGAGGGAGTTATCCTTTGCTTGTATGTTGACGACATACTGATTTTTGGAACAAATCTAAATGTTATTAAGGAGGTCAAGAATTTCCTATCTCGCTGTTTTGAGATGAAGGATTTAGGAGTGGCTGATGTCATTCTGAACATTAAGTTGTTGATAGACGATGATGGTGGGATTACATTGCTTCAATCTCACTATGTGGAAAAGATCCTGAGTCGCTTTGGCTATAGTGACTGCAAGCCCTCTCCAACACCTTATGATGCAAGTGTGTTACTTCGAAAGAATCGAAGAATTGCTAGAGACCAATTGAAGTATTCTCAGATTATTGGTTCGCTTATGTACTTAGCCAGTGCTGCAAGACCTGACATCTCTTTTGCTGTTAGCAAACTGAGTCGGTTTGTCTCAAAACCAGGAGATGTGCATTGGAAAGCTCTAGAAAGAGTTTTGTGTTATTTGAAAGGCACTGCGAATTATGGATTTCACTACACCGGACACCCAAAGGTGCTTGAAGGGTATAGTGACTTAAACTGGATCTCAGATGCTGATGAGATAAAGGCCACGAGCGGTTATGTATTCACCCATGGAGGTGGCGCGGTTTCTTGGAAGTCTTGCAAGCAGACCATCTTAACGAGGTCAACAATGGAAGCAGAACTCACAACACTAGATACAGCTACAGTCGAAGCAGATTGGCTTCGTCGGCTCTTGAATGACTTACCGGTTGTTGAGAAACCTGTACCGGGTATCCTTATGAACTGCGACAATCAAACTGTGATCACGAAAGTGGGCAGCTCAAAGGATAATATGAAGTCATCAAGACACGTTCAGAGAAGGTTAAAGTCTGCCAGGAAAATGAAAAACTCCGGAGTTATTGCATTGGATTATATCCAAACATCTAAAAATCTGGCAAATCCTTTTACTAAGGGTCTATCACGTAATGTGATAGATAATGCATCGAGGGAGATGGGTATGAGACCCACAATATGAGTTGTTCACAGTGGTAACCTATTCTTTGTGATCGGAGATCCCGTGAATTAGATGTGGAAGACAAGATGTTGGTCAACTGAGAGGAGAGTATCCCTACTATTCACAATACCACTCCATGAAGATGCAATACTCTCCTAATCTGCATGGCAGGTTGATGTGTATCTTAATGTGTTCTAAGTGGCTTATTTAAGCAGAGATGTTATCCTGCAGAACATCTTTTGAAGAACACACCTATATGAGTCTGATTGTCAAACGTCGCAATCTATGAGAGTAGGGTTCTCTCTAGTAAACTCATGAAAGGTCACGGAGTATGACGCATAAGCTCCACCCGCGGGGAAGACCCACGGTAGCCACGTATCGATCAAGGCTTTATGTGAAGCTAGATTCGCAGAAAACTTGCAGTTCAAGGCCCAGTCCACTGTTCAAGTTGCTTACTAGTGTAGCATAGAGTTCTAGGTGGAAGTTCAACTTAACAGTCTCCACTGCAGTACCAGTATATAAAACAGTGTTTTGGAACCAAAGGCAAATTTTTGTGTGCCTCTGGGATCTGGTGGGGGATTGCTGGAATTTTGTCTATTTTGGGCCTAGCCCAATAGCAGTTTCAGAAATTCCTAATAAATCCTAGAGGCCCACGCAGCCCATTCGTGCAAGGCAAGAGGTGGAACAAAAGGTTAGTCCCACATTGCTAGTTTAGAGCGAGTTGGACCTCTTTATAAGGGAGGTTCTTTCCCCACATGTATGAGCATGAGAACAAGAGGGACATCCACGCGCGCTCCTCCTCCGCCGCCCGCCTCGCCACGCCACGCCTCGTCACGACGCACCGCGGGTTGCGGGAATGAGCCGAGCCGATGTCTGCTGTTCGCTTCGTCTCCCTTCGTTGCTTCACCTCCCACCGCAGCCTCTTCCCGTCCTTCTCCTGTGCCTATATAAGAGAGGTCGCTCCTCTCCAGAGAGACACAACAGAAGCTCCTCTTCCTCTCACCACAAAGTTCCGCCCACTGCGCTGCTGCTACATTCTTCCCCATCCCGTCTTGCTGCGTGCACTGCAGGTCGGGACAGTAGGCCTCCGGAACCGCACCTTTTGAGTCATGTACGGGAGAAGGGTGATAAGGTTTTTGGGGAGCGTTCCGTGCGACTACTGGCTTCTTCATCACGGACTCCGACGACTACTTCCCCAACGACGACTTCTTCCCTGACGTCCACGACCTCCTTGATGACATGGCAGGCGAGGACATCGACCCCAAGCCCAGCGCTTCTGCTGCTACTGTCCCGTACGTGTTATTCTCCTTTCTGTTAGAGGTCCTGCTGCAGTTCCTTGTTCTAGTATTTGCCCTACATATGTTAGACTCTATTTCATATATGCAATTTGCTATACTGGCTGCTCTAGATGTGTTCAGTTACAGTCCATATATGAAAATGTTGTTTACCTTCTCTTTGTCAAATCACATGGCTTGTTTTGTCACTGTTATATTAGTCATGCTTTATCTAATATTTCTGCTAATAAAATCAGTTGGTAAATTGCTCATCTTTCCAACACATTGGTTATGACAGGTTTAGTAATGCGAGGATGACAACTTTAGTTGTCAAACATGGCAACTTTCGTGGCTCAGTTTATTTTTGATAGAAATTTGCCGTGTATCACTGGAATTTGCCAATCTTACATGATTGGAATTGCCAGTGAAAGGCGTCAGGGCCAGAGTGGCACACACCTGATCGTGTGAACACTTATCATTTGGGAAAAAGAAAGGAAACCCCGCCCGCACCTTGGCCAACCCAAGTATGTGCTTGGGGAGCGAAGGGGTGCGGAGCTCTCGGCTTGGAGAACACCATCGACATCGACTAGAGGTCGCCGGTGTTGGGAAATCTGAATGTTAGAGAAACATTTATAGTGGCGACCTAGTATATCTGGTGGTAGCATTGCGCGGCTGATGAGAGGTGAAAATGTTGCTTCTCTTGTCAGCACAGTCTTCTCAATTCAGGCGCTTGCTGCAACAACCTTGGAACGAACCAACTCAGACAAACCGACCCGGCCCGGCTCGCAGTCACAAGCCAAAGCAAATCCACGCGCAACCGCAAAGCGAATCCAATCACTACGAGCATCCAAGAGTCGCCGGTGAACGAAGTCTGTGAAGGTTTGAAAGTCTACCTTGAAGACTTACCAGAGTGATTGGGCGAGGACTGGGTGTCCTTAGCTCAAGGGGAATAAGGTGAAGACATGGCCTTCTGAGTTGAATCTCAGCCTCCCTAATCAGACGTACAGTTGTCACAGCAACTGGAACTGGTCCAACAAATCATTGTCTTCAACGAGTCACTGGTTTCATCCTTTCCATTCCTTTACTTACTGTTGGTTCTAGTGAAGTCATTGTATGATTGCATTATCTTTTGTCTTCACTGAGTGACCGCTTGTTCTGATTGGCTTCACACTATCTTCCTACCTGATTTATACTGCCTAGCTGCTATTAGTCGTTGTACTTTCACTTCATTGAATACTTGACTATGGCTTGCTTAGTGTAGTCTACCTTTCGCTGTATGATAATAGGTTTATTTCTATCGTTTGTCTTCGAAACTTTCACGTTTTGAAGACTTTCATAAAAATCGCCTATTCACCCCCTCTCTAGTCGATCACTAGCACTTTCAAATTCTCTGTGTGCGTTTTGTGGTTTTGATATTCTTTTTTTTTTGCTTTTTTGCTATCGCTTGGTTTTCTTGGGATTTTTGAGGAATATTGTTTTGAAAAAAGGAATTTTGTTTGTATGATTTTTTGTTTGCTTCCAGAGGAGGCATAGATTTGCTTCTCACGGAGCCACATGTTTGATTCCGCGAGAGGCATTGTACCTCTCGAAAATGAAAAAAATATATACTAATATAGGATCTAGTTTGAAAGATCTCTACGTGAAGAATACAGTAGTGAAAACGGTTCCGAATTTAAATGCACGGTTCAAGTTTTGAAATATGATTCTACGAGAAAAGGAAAAAACTATAAGATTGCCACTTGTCAGCCCTCAGGAGGTGGGAGTGACCTTTACATGGGGTACCCATTAATAACCGGTGATTTCTCTATATCTCGCTCCACGCGACACAGAGCTAAATGTTAATGTAAGTTTTGAAGAAGGTAGAGAAAAAAAAGAAATTTTGAAAAATATTAATCATATATTTGGAAAAATCTAAACATATGTAAAAATATTCCTGAACTATAAAAAAATTATAATGTGTATGAAAAAAGTAAATATCCAAAAATATATGTTTAAAAAAATATTAATCATGTATTTGTAATATATTAAATATGTATTTCCAAAATAATAAACATGTATATATAAAATGTTAAACATTTATAGAAAATGTGTCAGATTTATAAGAAAAATGTATAAGATGTACCAGAAAATAGACAAAAGATCATATATTCAGAAAAAATATGCAAATTATATATACAAAAATTGTTAAATATGTATTTAAAATGTTTTAGATGTATTCCAAAAATTTACAATGTGAATAAAAAAGACGTGAAACATTTATTTGAAAAAACTATTAATCATGTATTTGAATAATGTTAAACCTGTATTAAACAAATGTTCTTGACGTGTACGAAAAATTTACAATGTTTAATAAACATGTAGACACGTGAGCATTTTTTAAATTTGTATTTTATTGTTCCATTAGTGAATATTTTTGAAATTATGAACTTTTTGGGAATCCTGGACTTTTTTTTAAGAAGCAAAAAATAAGAACTGAACAAAAAGCAAAAAAAGCAGAATGCAACGAAAAAAAGACACTGATAAGTGCCACACGTTTGGGACAAGCACATGGAAAACTCCGAGCATTGTTTATGACAGGTTTAGTAATGCGAAGATGACAACTTTAGTTGCCAAACATGGCAACTTTCGTGGCTCAGTTTATTTTTTGATAGAAATTCGCCGTGTATCACTGGAATTTGCCAACCTTACATGACTAGAATTGCCATTGAAAGACGTCAGGGGCAGAGTGGCACACCCCTGACATGTGACACTTATCATTTGGGAAAAAGAAATGAAACCCCGCCCGCACCTTGGCCAACCCAAGTATGCGCGTGGGGAGCGAAGGGGTGCGGAGCTCTCGGCTTGGAGAACACCATCGACGTCGACCAGAGGTCGCCGGTGTTGGGAAATCTGAATGTTAGAGAAACATTTGTAGTGGCGACCTAGTATATCTGTTGGTAGCATTGCACGGCTGGTGAGGGGTGAAAATGTTGCTTCTTTTGTCAGCACAGTCTTCTCAATTCAGGTGCTTGCTGCAAATTTTGCAAGGGCATTGTCGACAGTTGTACCTCGTGAAGTAACATACAAGCTTAACGTGGCGCTTCATTTTTTGGTGATGGAGCAGGTGGAGTGGGTGCAATTTTGGGAAACTCAAAAGGAGAAGCCATGGCATGAGCATACTGGGGAGCTAGACCATCTTAGGCCGCGCTTGGATTGACTGTAAGTTAATATGGGTGTATCAATTTTACAAGTGTATCTTAATGTATTAGAGTATTTCCGGCCGAAAACGATACAGACCTGCAAAGGCGTGTATTTTTTCGGGTGTATCTGATAGAAATATGACAATCCAAACGAGGCCTTATGGATGTAGCCACGGGGAAGCAATGGCTCTTCGAAAGGGCCTGAAAGTCATTGAGAATTTGGGTTGCTCTTCTGTTATTATTGGGACTAACTCTCCGAAAGTTACTGATGCCTGCTATGGAGAAACTGAGATGATGGGCCCTTATGCAGCTATCATGATGCAACTTTTTGATATGATTCAATTACATGGCATGGTTCGTGTTCAGCACCGTCTGCGGGAAGCAAATAGCATGGCACACGAAATAGTTAGCCATGCTTTTGATTCTAGGTCGTCCGAGTTTTGTTTTGCAAGATATTCTGAATGATGTAATTCTTTTCTCTAGGAAATAAAGTGTGCCATGATGGCTTTTCGTAAAAAAATAAAACTCTCATTCCGGTCCAACAAGGCAACAACCTTGGAACGAACCGACTCAGACGAACCAGCCCGGCCCGGCTCGCAGTCGCAACCGCAAAGCGAATCCAATCACCGCACGGCTCTCCGCCCGCCACGCCACCACACCAAACCGCCGCGATGCCGCGTGCCGCCGGCCGACCGCCGCCGTCGGAGCAGGGCCCGAGCCCCTCCCCCTACACCCCGGCGGCGGACTCCTCCGTCGCGGCCCTCATCGACCGCGCCACCTCCACCACGGCCCCCTCCGTCGACCCCGCCCTCCTCCGGGCCATCAAGTCCTCGGCGCGCGCCTCCGACGGCGCCGTCCGCGACGCCTTCCGCCTCCTCCTCTCCCTCATGGCCAAGCCCCACTCCCACGTGCGTAAGCCCCTCCCCCCGGATCTCCACTTCCCCCACCCCTAGACCCCTGGCGGCGTCGCTGATGTTAAAATCCCCCCCTTTGTTTGTGCGTGCGCAGGTGCGGCTCCTGGCCTTCAGCATCGTCGACGAGCTCTTCATGCGCTCCAAGCTCTTCCGCTCCCTCCTCGCGGACACGCTCGACGGGTTCCTCCCGCTGGCCGTCGGCTTCCGCACCAACGAGCAGCTCCCGCCGCCCGCCGCCTCCGCCGCCACGCTCCGGAAGGCCGCCATCCAGGCGCTCGAGCGCTGGCACCACCTCTTCGGCGTGCACTACCGCCAGCTCCGTCTCGCCGTCGAGTACCTCAAGTCGTCCGCGCGCATCCAGTTCCCCGGCCTACGCGCGGCCGTCGAGGCCCGTGCCGCGCGGGAGGCACGCACGCAGGAGATCTTGACAGCCAAGGTCGAACAGCTGCGGTCCACGATTGAATCCATAAAGGCTGAAATCCGGTCCACCATCCAAGAGATCCGCAACGGGCTGGACATCATCCGGGCTGAGTATGAGAAATTCGAGCGTTATGCAGACGATGATGACGAGGAGGAGGAGATTGCTTCAATGGCGATGCGGAGTATCAGGACAGCATCGTTGATGGCCGGGCAATGGGTGCCTGAAACTCAGGAAAACGAGGCGGTTTTCGATGCGTTGAGGGAGGCGTACCGGCTCCTTGTATCGAAGCATTTCAGCACGATTCAGGATTGGATATCTGTGCTTGTCAGGGTCAATCTTGCAGATAATCGGTTCAGAGATTCTGCGTTGAAGGAATTCATCGATGTTAAGAATGAAATACGTGCTGTAAGAAGCCAGTGCAATGAGCTTGGTCTTGACCTTGATAATGTTCGTAGGAAGAAGGATGTTCAGGAGGAAGACGAAGAGGATTGGGTGGAGGGAAAGATTGAAGTTCCTAGTCCTCCTAGAGTTGTGAGCAATCTAGATGTTGCAGGTTCCAGCAAGGACAATAGGAAGGGAAAGAGCATGGTGAATTCTGGCAATGGTGACATGCCAAATGGTGGTAATAGATCTCAGGAGATGGATCCAGAGAGAAAAAAGCTCCTTTCCGAAGCCCCTTTGGTATCATGGAGCTCTGTCTTGGATCGGTGGGGTTCAAATATGGATGCACATGTGAACCAGAGAGGGCTTGAGCTCGAGAGCCATTGGGGGAGGATGGATAATGACGCTGTTATACCTGCAGCAAAGATTGCAGAGTTAAACGTTCACCATTCTGTTTATAAAGAAGAGCCAGTTGAGATCCTACCATGTCATGCACCTCTGAAGAAAGGAGGTCTTTGCCAGAGAAGGGATCTCAAGATATGCCCTTTTCATGGGCCCATCATCCCACGTGATGCAAGAGGAAATCCAATTGGCAAAATTGGTGGCAGCTCTGATGCGGGAGGCGATCCGCTTGAGCAAAAAGTAGACATTCGTGAGGCAGGAGGAAATCCAATTAACACAAATGGAGGCATTGATAGTGAATATACACAGGAGGAGGGTCAGGAGCCCTCTACTTCAATGATGACAAGCATAAATAATGACACCAGCGACATTGATCTTAGTAAAATTACAGTGGATCAGTTGGCGATGCAAGCGATTAAGAATGTTCGGAAAAGGGATATGGACGACAAAGCACGGGAAAGAGCCCAACGTGCGAGAGTCCGCCAGCACAATGAAGATGTTCTGCGGCAAGCGGCTATTGCTTCAACGCCCCACTCAGCGGCAGCATATGGCCAGCCTTCGGAAGCACTGGGTCGACGTGGTCGACGTCGAGCTAAGACGAAGGAACCTACACTATCATCAATGCTGAAGAAGAAAGTTACCGCAAAAGATAGGATTGCAGGGAGGCTTCTAAATGGTCATGCTAGGGACGCAACAATAAGAGAAGCTTCTAATACTGAGGATATGACCTACAGGGAAGCATTCCCAAATCAGTGGCAGTGAAAGCACCCTGGGTAGGTCTTTCTTCATAATTAACAGTTTCGTTTTGCTGTGCTGTTGTATGGTGAGGTGTGGCTGATATTCCCTTGCACGCTTGAAGTGCTTGAAGTACGCGGGACGCTGAAGCTGCTTCCAACCTGTGCATGGAAAATTTCAGAAAGGGAAGTTGTAGACCATTTGTACTGGCAGTCGGATTGAGAATCCAAATCAGAACAACGCGACAGTAAACAAGCACTCGATTTTGTGAACATGCCAAGCAGTTTGTCCTTGTCGCCGACCTTCCTTCCACGATCATCCAGCTTCTCTGGAGCTACACCATCAACATCCGAGATTCTGAACTGGCCTTACAACAGCTCAGATGAGGCGGCGATAAACCGGATGATTGATACCTATCGTTTCCATTGCTAAGGAAGGGTTCCTGTTTACTGTTTTCTCTCTGGTCTTCTGTTCTGTTATCTTGGTTTTGCCTTGGCTTGTACCGGGCAATGAACACAGGTTGACTCTAGGTTGTATCTTCTGCAATGGAATTACTGTTAGCTATCGGATGTGTACCCAATGCCCCACAGTTTAGCTTGGTGCTGCCATCTTGTCTGCAGTGTGGTTCTTAGTTTCTGTAGAGTACATAATGTCAGCTCAACATTTTTTCCCATGTTCTGTATTTAACCCAGCAACCAAGTCTTTGAGTATGTGTTGTGCCACACTGTTCTTCTCCGTAAGCTTTATAATTTTGCAATGCCTTATAACTTGTTTGTTGCCGGATTTCTGGGCCTGACTGCAGAATGGTCAATTTTTGTCGCACAGCCGCTGTCGTGAACTGAAGATTTGTTTGGTAGCTCGCCATGGCTGCTTAAGATGTGAACTGAAGATGTGCTTTGCTTATGAAAAAAATTCTGACAAACTATTTCGCCCCTTTGTAACCTGTTTGTTGGATTTCTGGGCATTATTGCCAAATGGTCTAACACAATTTGTAGCACATTTTCTGTTATGGAATGTAGATGTGCTTGCATATGAAAACTGATGATACAAATTATAGTTGCTGTCTCCAGATGGGATGGGTCATGTAGATCCAGATGTATACATATTTTTGTCGTCGGCATGTAGTTGCCCAACCAGTGCCTCTCGGACTTGTTTTCATCGTTTCACGCGCCAGGTTGAAATTTGTATGTCCATCTATACATACTAACATTAAACTCATAACGTGATAGAAACAAATTTATTTTGCCCTTACTTACGATCATTGGTAATGAGTATTCATCGTCTATGTGTGTGGCCACTGAAGGAAAGTGCAAATAAGAACCATATTGTGCAGAGGTGGAGAAATATTTTGATGCGCCAAGTAATAAACAACCTAAATTATCTTCTTGCAGCCTTCAAATGATGAACATCCTAAATCTTTGATTGCCGGCCGCTGCTTCTTCAAGGTTTCAACGATATTGTATAAACTAGTGAAGTAAATATACTACCAGGTGCAAATATTCGTGCCCTAAGTGTTTTGATTGTTGTGTTGTTGTATGTGATAAGATGCTTATGTGCTCAAAAGTATAACAGACTTTTCGACACCTTATCACAAAACTACACATATTCTACACACATTATCAGAAACTATATATTTAGCATCTACACAACCCCAGGGTCCAAAATTCCGTCAACAGGAATATTTCCCGCACAGGTAGGGGGATAGCCACCAAATGCAACCTGCGCCCGTGGTAGTGGGCCCGCCCATTCTGTTTGTTCTATGTTTCTCTCTAGTTTCCATCGATTTCATGAGCTGTTTTATTATTATTTTAGAAGTGTTTTTTCAGCCTGTTTTTTTTGTATTTTTCCTTTCCTTTTTATTTCATTTTGGTTTTAATTTCTCTAATTTCGTGAACTTCTAAGATTTGGAATAATTTTTAAAATTCATGAATAATTTTATATTCATGAATTTCTTTTGAATTTCTTGCATACTATTTGAATGCATACACATTTATTGAATGGACATACTTTTAAAACATTTGAACAATTTTCTAAATTTGCTAAGATTATTTGAATTGACGAACATTTTGAAATTTGGAACATGTTTTGAAATTTAAGAATTGGTTTTTTGTTTGAGAAGATTGTTAGAAATTTGGAACATTTTTAGAAGTAATATTTCTGTACTGATGAACACTTTTCACACAATTTTTAATTTGTTAACACTGTTCTGAAATTAAGAAATATTTTATGCAATGGATGCACCTTTTTTTAATTCATGAACACTTTTTAATTGGAGATGTGTTTAACAAATCCTGGATGAAGTTTACAAATATTATTTGAATCTGAGAACATTTTTTAAAATTCGTGTGAATATTTTTTTGAAATTCTTGATTTTTTTTACCAATCTGCGAACATATTTTAAAATTCATGAATTGTTTTTAATAATAAACTATTCTTAGAAACATGGGGAATTTTCTAAAAATATTGTATGTTTTGTGTACACATGAACATTTTAAAATTATTTTTATTGACGAATACTTTTTGAAATTCGGAATTATTTTTTGTTATTCATCCACGTTCATTAATTCATAAACAATTTTTGAATAGGCAAAAAAAATTCGAGATATGGGAACAATACTTGAAATGCGGAATTTTTTTGAATCGATGAACAGTTTTTGAAATTCGTAGCCATTTTTCAAATGCATGTGAATATTTTTGGAAGTTCATGATTCTTCAAAAAATGTTCCAACTTTTTTTGAATGCGTAAACATTTTTATTGGATACATATTTTGTGATATTTGGTATATATTTCAAATTCACGAACATTTTTTAACACATGAATTATACAATTTGGAAGATTTTTTAAATTAGTGAATATGGTTTGCACACATGAACATTCTTTAAAATATTTAAATTCATGAATTGTTTTTGAAATCTTTGGTTAGTTTAAATTCATGAACATTTTTTTGGAACCAGGAACACTTATAAGTCTGTGTACAATATTTGAAATTGAAGCATTTTTAATATTTAAGGAAATTTTAAAATCCTGAACATTTTTTCATGAAGCAAAAAAAAAGAAAAAAATGAAAACAAAAATCCTCTTGGTGTTGGCCGAAATTTGCACATTTTTTTCCCAACGGCCATATTCTTGGTGTTGCTATATATACCCTCTCCCACTCCGGGAGAGGGTTGGCCACTTCATTTGATGTATACCCGAGAACCCTAACTGCTCCCTCTCACTCTTCAACATCAAACCCTAGACCCCGGAAGCGTTTGTGAGAGTTCTAAAGAGACTGTTCAATCAAGTGATAGATCCACTCCCCATCCCTCTTGTGACCAAAGAAAAATCACGCTTTGAGCAAGAGCATTTTTGCCTTTGATCTTGTTACTCCTAAAGGTTGGAAACACCTAGGTGGTAGGCATTCTTCAGAGAGGAATCGTTCATGGTGATTACCCCAAAAAGTTTATGATGGTTTGGAGACCACCTCAAGGTCTACCACCTAAAAGCGCCTTTGTGGTATGGTTGCAAGGGGAGAATAGGGTAAATAACCTAAAGTACCTTCTTGCAGGCTTCAAATGATGAACATCCTAAATCTTTGATTACCGGCCGCTACTTCTTCAAGGTCCTGGGTTTCAGCAATATTGTAGGAACTAGTGAAGTAAATATACTGCAAATATTCGTGCCCTAAGTGTTTGATTTTTGCGTTTTTGTATGTGATAAGATGCTTATGTGCTCAAAAGTATAACTGGCCGTCCGACACCTTATTAAAAAAGAACACATATTCTGCACGCATTATAAGAAACTATATACATTTAACATTTACATAACCCAGGGTCCAAAATTTCGTCAACAGTACTCATATTCCCCGCACAGGTAGGGGGTAGCTACTGAATGCACACTCCTACCCGCTAAAATGGGCCGGCACATATTGTTTGTTGTTTTGTTTTCTTCTGTGGTTTTCCATTGATTTCATGTGCTGTTTTTTCGTTTTATGTACTTTTTGTATGTTAGTTTTATCTATGTATATCAGAAACAATATACATTTAGCATATAAACAACCCCAGGGTCCAAAATTCCGCCAACGGGAATCATATTCTCCGCACGGGTAGGGGGATAGCCACCGAATGCGAACACCCGCCCGCACTAGTGGGCCGGCACATATTGTTTGTTATGTTCTTTCTTCTATGGTTTTCCATCGATTCCATGAGCTGGTTTATCATTTTATCTATGTTTTAGTCTTCCTATCTTTCCATTTTTCCTTCTCTTTTTTGTCTAAATTTTTGTTTTTTTTTAATTTCGAGATCTTCTAAAATTTGGAATAATTCATTGAAATTCACGATTCTTTTTAAAATTTGGCAATAATTTCCGAAATGCATACACACCTTTTTAAAATTGCAATTTTTTTTGAAATTTGTGAAGATTGTTTTATTCATTTTTCAAATTCATAGGAACATTTTGTTGAAATACCTGAATGTTTAAAAAAAATTGTAAATTTTATGAATGGGCGAATATTTTTTTGAAATTTGGAACTTAATTAAGAAATCCTGAATTGTTTTCAATTCACCAACATTCATAGCAATTCGGATTTTTTTAAATTAATGATTATTTTCAATTCGTGATTTTTATAAATTCGTAAATATTATTGAAATTAATGCACATTTTTTAATGCATGAAAACATGTTGAATTGGCAAACGTTTTTTAAAATTGTGATGTTTCTCGAAATATGCGAAGATTGTTTGAATCGACAAACAATTTTTAAATTTTTGGCATATGTTTCAAATTTAGGTGAACATTTTTTGAAATTAATCGCTTTTTCTTAAATTTCTGAGTTTTTGTTGAATTGATAAATATTTTTGTAAATTTGGGTAGATATTTTGAATATTCATAATTTTTTGAATTAACAAACAGTTTCAAAATGAATGAGTATTTTTCATATTCATGAACATTTTCACATTATTTTCGTGTTCATCAAGGGGCTACGTCAAGCAGGCCATGACACATACAAGGAAGAATCAAGAAGCCTTGTCGTTCAAGACAATAACACCTCTTCATGGACATAGCCGACTAGGACTCATGTTATCCCAGGCTTCCGGTATCTTATATAAACCGAGGTTAGGCTAGTCGATAGACCAATCTCAACACATCTTAGAGATGAAATAGACAATCTCATGGTAGAAGCATTTGTTCTCTATACTCCATCCGTAATCAATACAAATGAAAGCATGATGTAGGGTATTATCTCTTCGAGATAGCCCGAAATAGGGTAACACTTCACTCCTCTTGGTACCATCGTACCTAGGCTACCAGCTCGGGACCCCCTTCCTGAGATTCATCGAAATCGGCCCATGCAGGACCCGAGGAGGTTTGTCCCTCCTTGGTCGCCCATACAAGTCCCTAGGAGTTGCTCCTCCATGATGGCAGAACGTAAAACACTGATATTTGAGTAAGCTAGTTCCCGAAAATGTGATCCTTAGGTCGACCATGTTGCCCAACCTGAGTCTTGGGGGCTATTGCATTGGCGAATTAATACAGAAAGATCAAAATGCAATACGGTTCCCAGGGAGATTACGATCCCAAGTTGGTCGGTCGGCCGCACCTGATCCGACTCCCGAGGCTACTACACACCGTGATTTTTCCTAAAAGTATGCCACCAAGTGAAGGATTTGATCCTCAGGCTGATTTTCCGTGTCGACCCTAGTCTCGGGGGCTATTGGGATCGATGGTTTTATTCCAACTATCAGGTGCATACCGGATTTTGGGCTGACACACACCTTTAGGTCTACTGGCTACATATCTCGGCAAAGAATAAATTCCACCAAACGAAAAAAATCGGCTCATGGAAACCGGCTTGACATGAAAACATTTTTACCGTGGAGGCTGGTCATCCACATCGACAACTCATGACCTAGGTGGTGCGCTCCACTTCGCAAATAGTACGGCATTGTGGTCGACTGCTAGCGGCATGCTGCACGAGAGGCTACTCTGGCAAACAACTTGGCCATACTCCTACAAGATTTTTGAAGACCGAGGTGGTTCTCGTCACCTCGGATGCAGTCCGGCATCCAAGCTCGCCTGCAAGGAAGACACTGATTGGGACACGATCTCATTTACTGATGGGATGTACCAATAGTGGGGCCTCGAGCCACGCTCACATGTTATGCTGACAGCCGCACTGAGGGCACACCACTATTGCGAGGAAAGATGAATAGAGTCGGTCAGTGTTGTCGGAACAGGACCGGACTGTAATCTTGGAATTAGCGCGGTAACACTTCAAGGCTAAGGCACCGACACACTGGAAAAGCTTCAATCTTAGGTGCGACGTGAAAATAACAAAGCATTTCAAGAAGGCCATAAGGGAACCTAGAAGGGGCTCCTCGGATACCTGACGTGTAAACTCTTCGGATACACCTCGGTGATTCTCGAGGTCGAAGATGGGAAGATTTGTTGAACTAGCTTTCAAGACCGATGACTGAAGAAAAAGAACAATTCGGAAGAACCGACGAGCTAGCATACCCGACTTGAAGACCGGTTCAGGAGATACCGATGGTGTCCTAGACTAGGGGTCGCTCACCACCTCGTTTTCGCGCCAGGTGGGCCAAACCGAGGACCCGCATGGAGGTTCATCAAGGGGCATATCAAGAAGGCCCATGACGTATATATACAAGAAAGAATCAAGAAGCCTTGTCATTCAAGACAAGGACTCCTCTCCACCGACGTAGCCAACTAGGACTCCTGTTATCATAGGCCTCTGGTATCTTATATAAATCAAGATTAGGCTAGTCGATAGACTAGTCTCAACCATAGTTTTAAATAGCCGACTATAGCGGTGCCGCTAAATGGCCGCCTTCACAAATAGCTCGCTATAGCCCGCTATAGCTAGGCTATAGCTGATTTGGATCCCGTCGCTATTTTTCATAGCCCGCTATTTAAAACACTGGTCTCAACATATCTTAGAGGTGAAATAGACAATCTCATGCTAGAAACATCTATACTCGGTACTTCATCCACAACTAATACAATCGAAAGTAGGACTTAGGTTAGTATCTCTTCGAGAGAGCCCGGACCTGGGTAAAACCTCGCGTCTCTTGGTACCATTGTACATAGCTATTAGCTTGGTACCCCATACCCTGGATTTGCCAGAATAGACTCGGTCACACTCCAAAACACACAACCTTCCATGATACAAAAATTTGGAAACTGTTGTTTGCTCGGAACCTCTACTATTATGATACAAATTTAACCCCTGGGAAACTAGATATTGCCCACTAGAGTCTGAGTTTTATCCAACATCCATACTTTTGTTGAAACCATAATTTCATCTGCATCAAATTTCTTTTATCAAGAAATAGAGTGATGTTACTTTTTACCATTTTTGCAATGAATTTCATTGTACAAGGCTATTTTAAGCATAACTAGGGTTAGTAAATAATTAAGATGAATTGGAACTTATTAAATTTTTATACTTCTAAAACTTATTTTTACCATGTTTGAACAAGTATAAGTTTCTAGTATTATTTATTTGGCATTGTCTAATATATTAGTTTTAGTGTTCTTTTTTACAACTTGTAATTATGTCATCGAAAACTACATTTATGTTGTGCCAAAGTTAATCTAAATTTTGTAGCAAAATTTCCTTCTTATATTCTGAATACTTGAATCTATACACATTTATGGTAGATATGTTCAAAATATGTAGTCTAAGAAATATCTTAATATCGGCTTTAGTATACGATTAGGTAAGCATACATGTAGAAACTTCTAGTATATAAATGGAACTATTGTCATGATTCTTTTCCCTTTTTCCATGGTCAAATATGTGTTGCAGGTTGAAAAGTGTGTATGTTCATTACTTGGTATTAACTTGCGTTTCTAATAATAATCATGGACAAATAAAAAGGCAACATACATACAGTTTGATTGTTTGATGTGCTTGCCCTCAATGTGTTTGGTATGTACACAAGTGCTTCCTTGGCTACGTCTTGATGACTCATCTCTTGCTTTATAATTCTCCATCATCGAGTGTGAAGAACATGGTGGAGTCTTGATGTTGGTCGGCCTCGAAATGGGGCTCCACAGTGGTACTCACTCCATTGTGGTACCTAGACATTGTTATGTATGCAAGTGCAAAATATAGTGATATAATTTTGCCACTGCTCCTTTGCGCCTCCTGGATGATATGCTCCCCATGTGCGACAGAAAATTCCTCTTATGAACAGAAGGCCACCTCGAGCATCTTCCTTGTCTAGTCGTCGGACCCAAGGGGAAGGAGGGGGATCTCCACACCTGTCGTTTTCACGATAGCCCTCTCATACCCATAGTTGGCCTCTGGAGTCTAGACCCCGTCGAAGGTATCTATGCTCAGGGGCATAGATGAGCAGGTTCAGCGTGCGTGGAAGAGCAAACCCCCAGAATTTAGGAGGCCCAATAAATTATTTAAGGGGGGGGGGGGGATCCTATGAGTTAAAAAATGTTAATCATGTAACCTTTCATATATTTGGATTAGTTGGACAGCATTCGAGGTGGACAAAAGTGGCTTGTGAATGAGCCTAGTGGTTAAATGTGTGTGCAATATGAGCATATGAGCCAAATGACCTACATGAAAAATACAAATGTGCCTATGTGAACACTCGACCTGATTACGTTGGGCATAAGAGCCAGGTGATCTGCGCGGAAAATACAGAAACGACTAAGTTAACACGTGACCTAATAATACCGAATAGACAACCGATAACCTCCAACCTTAAGGCTCAATTTGTGATTAATTTTGTTGGGTGAAAAATAGTGTATCTTAGTGAAGCACAATTGTACTTCATTTTCATTAAATTTGAGTGCTCCATAATTTTCATTTCCGTTGTAACGCATGTGCATATGTGTTAGTATTTACATAATAGAAATTAGAAAAAGAACGCTTGGGGCGAGGAAGGATCACTAGAGGATAAGTGTCATAGGGAGGCAGGAGCGGGAGTAACACATGTTTCCAGAAAAAGAATCTTATGAGTCACCTCAAATACAATATGGGTTCATATATTCGCTACAAGTGAACAATTATTATTACTAATTTAATGAAATAATTTCTGGTTTATTGGAGTTATCCATCCACTGTGCTATGAAGCCAACTCCGAGCTGGAGTGGCAAAGCTTCGTGTTTTTCCTAATGCGATGAAAACAATCCTTTGACCAATGTCTTTCGTAAGTCACATGGGCATTTAGCTATGTCGGACAATATTGATATTGAACTACTAGAATATTCATACCCCTGTTGAAGCGCACGGGCTTCTTGCTATTAGTAATTGTCGAACACTTGTCTTAAGGAATCCTAATTCACTTTATATCATGAAATATTGAAATGGAGGGAGTAAAACTGATCAAAATTGATATATTTCCATTCTTTCAGCGATTACAGACCCAATGGCCAACCGTCGACGATGGTTGACCAAAAGACTTTAACAAAGACCAAAGCTCCGTTGCTGAACCGATAAGGTAGCTGCTCGTTGCCGTGCTTGGATGATACAAAAGAGAGCGCTTCTCGCTTCTTCTCCATGAAGTCTATACATGGTGTATCGCCTATGCTCACAGCAGCTACAAATTTCTTATTATGCTTCCCAGGTGAAGCTATAAAGCTGTCATCATCACAACACTCACTGATAAAGGAGTAGACAGCTTTACCACGGACAGTTTTGGCACGCATCAGCACATTGAAGCCGCCTGTTGGCAATTGGCACCTCCACAAAATCGAGGTCTATAGTTGCCTCAACACCTTTACGAACAACATGTGTCTTGAATATAATTTTACCATTGACGTTATCAACATGGTTAGCCGTTGTCGAGTCAAACTGCCCAAAGGCTTTCACAGATCCATCAATAATTGACAAATCTTTGTCAACTTCCTTGCCCTTGATCTTTATATCAATTTCAATCAGGCAGCCCATTGCAGATATGCCCCGTGCAGGGTAGCTCAGACTTAGAAAACCACCATTCTAAAATGTAGCCAAGAATTATTATCAATCCCAGAATTAATTTACAGTATAGATAGCTAGACAGTATATATATGGCAATTTTGAGTTCAAAACTTTTGCAAATACAGGTTTAAGTGGAAGACTTAGACAGGAATATAGTGTTCATAACAAACGCAAACGGACAGAAATATAGTGTTCTTAACCAAAGCAATGGACACAATATATAATATATGGACCTACAATTGAGTAAATGTACCCATAATTAACCATATGTAGAGTGCTAATAAGAAAGAGTGTAGAATTACCACGTCGATAGCTTGAGCGTTCTCCCTGGAGCGTTGAAAAATATAGTTGCGGGAAGAATCCAAGGAATCCCTTACAGCAAGCAAGCCATAGACATGAATATGTGTATTGCCACGCATGACATTCAAGGCGTTCCTGTAAAACTGGACAAAAACAGCCAAAAATTGCAGCATAGGGTGAGGATAATGAGAGCATCCGTTCCCGAGGAGTTGGCAGGAAGTATAGCGCATCGGCGGCAGCACAGGTACAGCTGGGGAAAAGAAAAAGAAAAAAGAAGTGAGCAGATTGAAAAATAAAACCTCTTAAAAGATGGAATGATGCAACTTACAGTCTGAATGGTTGAGCACGCGATGCTGTCGGATCCACAAAAGGTTATCTGAATCGTCCCGAACATCTCTGGACAGGTTAGGGTCGAGGCTCTTACTAGGGTGTATCTGTTTGTCCGGCCGAGGATCCTTGCGGCGGTCCTTCCGGGATCGGGACTGACGGCGCTCTTGGAGGCGGGTCTTCTCTTCTCTGTCCTGATCCAGAACTCCTATGATTGAGCGGCGTCTCTCCTCGGACAGCAAGGCCCACCCCTTGTCGGTGAACATGAAGTCAAACTCGGATGGCCGTGGCAGGCCAGCGCCAGGGCTACCTTCTGTTGCGTCCATCCACGGCGCCGGCGGATTTTAACACGGGCGGATTGGGGATTGGGGATTGGGGATTGGGGATTGGCGCCGGCTGAGCATAGTGAGAGGCACCGGTGAGGAACACAAAGCCCCTATTCTTGTTCTATGCATTGATGTGGGACCGAGCTACCCCTTAGCAGCACCACCTCCTAAGAGAGAGTTCATCAGAGACCCGAAAATGTTCCGTGTGGGGACCTACCAATGAAGATTTGGTGAAACCAGTCTCGGGCTCTCAGCACTCACCAATGGTGCGAACATGGTTTATGTTTACGTGAGAGCTTTGAAGATATGATAGAGAGATAAAGAAATGGGAACCACACGCCAAGCCGTCAATAACCCCACATCGCCACCATCCAAGGGTCAAGCCTAAAGTTGTGGTATAGTCTATGGATCGAGACCACTTCCCGTTCATCTTATGTATTATCTTTGTCCTGTTTAACTCTTTGTTACCACCATCTTTTAGAGTGCATGTGGTTGTATTTTGATATATGTATCCTCGTATAGACACTTTTTTATATAGCATTATGAATCAATAAAGGTGTCTTTTAATGAAAAATGAAGAAGTTATATATTGCTATTTACTTGTATACCATGTTTTAACATTAAGTGAAAAACTGAGTTCCCTGGAAAAAAAAAGGGACCGACCAATGGCCAAGCGACTGAAAACTAATTTTTGGTCGGTCACTTTGTTTATCCTGCTTGATTACCACGAGGCCCCGCATTGCAGCAGGTCAGCCCACCTTTTGTCATGTAGATGAAACATGCCAACTTTTTATTGTCCTTCACTACCAGGCCATGCATTTAGATGAAACATCGTTGCCTTATTTTTCTTATTCTCCATCACTAACACGCGATGCTTGCATGCAGATGCATGCAAAGCTCCTTGGTGATGCTACATGCCTTCGGATTTATGATTGTACCGCTTGAGTTCAACTAGAACGAATATCCGACATGGTATTGGTAGGCATATATACGAATCTCCATCTTTTATGTTCTTTGTAACGTAAAATGAGAAATGAATAAAATTAATATGGGAGCAAGAAACATCAGCATGTGTCAGATAAAAAAGGATTTCATTTGTATCGGTTACTTTTACTTACTAGTAAATCCTTACGTGCAATGTATGTTGATATTAGACAGTACATTAATTGCATGCATATATTAGATAGGATATTATTTGCATGCTAATTATTTGAGTAGTGCTGGAATTGATATTTGATACAATGTTAATTGCACGCTAAACGTGTTGAGCGCTCACTATTGGAGCAACCCGAGTCGTTGGTTTGAACTAATTTAATGGTCGAGATTTGTTGGATATACCCTTTTGGGTCTTTTTATTGATATCAATAGACTTTTTTAGAGGAGCACTTGGTCCTAGGCGACCAATAAAGAAATCCATCAGATACTTGGGCTTGGTCTAAAACATATCAAAATGACCCGAAGCCTTGTAAGATATAAGACAATAACAATAAAAACAAAGAAAAATAAAAGTAAATAAAAAATAAAATATTCTAACAAAGAATGTACTAGTGGCATAGGTATCACCCTTTAAAAAGAAAAATAACGAAAAAAATTCACATAATTTACATATAAATTCCATATTTTTATAATATGCATAATAAGTGGATTTTCTGGAAAACAAAGAAGTTCCCTAAGAAGATATGAATTAGTCACATTGGAATTACCCTTAAAGAAGAAACAAATGAAACTAAAACTAAAATAATAAAAGCAATGAAGTTTTTATAGGAAATAATGAATTAGTAATGTTGGTTTTACTCTTTAAGAATAAAGAAAATAAAACATAATAATGATCAAACTTGCACACAATTGTCATAAAAGTTGCGCTTTACTGTAATATGCAATAATAAGCATATAATAGTGGAATTTCCACACACAAAAATTCCTAAGAAGAAAAAAATTAGTGGCATGGTATTGCCCTTAAAAATGAACAAACTGAAATATACACTAATAGAACAAGAACAAAATAAAAATCAAAATAACAAAGTTTTCTAAGAAATAATGAATTAGGGGCCTTGGTATTACCCTTTAAGAAGAAAAAGCTAGTCAAAAAATTTGCATACAATTCACACAAAAAATGTGTTTTTATGTAATATGCAACTATAAACATATAATGATGGAATTTTTGCAAAGAAAAAGTTTCCTAAAAAGGAATGAATTAGTGACACTGGTATTACACTTGAAGAAGAAATAAAATATAATATAAAATGAAATAAATTCAAAAAATAATGGCAAAATTTGCACACAATTTAGACAGAAATTACGTTTTTATAATATACAAGAACGAACATATAGTAGTGGAATTTCGCAAAAAATATGTCTTCTAAAATGGAATGGATTAGTGGTATTGGTGGAATTAGTGGAATCACCCTGAAAGAAGAAAGAATGAATTAGTGGAATCACCCTGAAAGAAGAAAGAAAATGAAACAAAACTAAAACAAATAAATTATAAAGTTTTGTAAGATAGAATGAATTAGCGACATTGGTATTACCATTTAAGAAAGAAATTAAAAAAAACTTTGAAAAAGACTTGGCACTTCTTAAATATGTAAGAAATAATCATATGATAGTGCAAGTTTCGCACTCAGTATAATTATACATGTATTATATAATACTTAGGGCTAGTTTAGCAGCATAGTTTTCCAAATACAGTAGTATCCCAAAACCTCGGTATTGCAATGCGTGTGCAATAGTACATACTTCGGTTTCTTACAACTGCATTTTTCTTAGTTTTAAGAAAACAACCGATATGTTTGGCTGGTGCTGTTTTATGGTAGTTTTGACCGATTGCTACGCAACTGAACCTAATTAACTTGGCTACACAAAAGGAGCTACACCACCGGATCAATCAGCGGGTGCTAACGGCTGCCCGGCTGCATGCGGCGCCATACGGCTGGCTAATTGCTGACCTAGTAAGTCGCGGCCTCGCGGGCGCAATCTACACACGCGCATGGACTCGTGTTGATGGGCTCAATCGGTCGAGCAGGGTAGGGCGTACCTTTGTTCCCACCAGGTGGTCAACTTGTCCATGGCAGCAGAGAAGATGCATGGATGAATCGCACATAAGGTGGACGGCCGGAAGAAGATGGGCCCGCCAGAAACAATCGCAGAAGAGAGCAAAGTAACGATTGCGTTTCCCGGTTTATATGAAAAAAAGAGGCTGGGACTTCCTTTTCTAATACAGCAAAAAAAAAAACCCCGATTTCAAGAAAACTACAGTTTCTAAACTTTTGTATCTGTTCATGCCAAACACATCAAAGTATTTAAAACCATGGCTTTATTGAAAACGACGGTATTTTTTGTAAAACTGCAAAAATACAGCGCTGCCAAACGCAGCCTTACATGCATTCTTTTTGCATTTACCCAACTTCCAGAAAATACCCATAAAAACCGACTAAAAAGAAAAAAGACAAGCAACAATTGTCTTTTATTTAAAGCAAAAATTAAAAAAAGCATACAAAAATAAAATAATGAAGCACTGTTGGGCTTCAGCGCAATAAGGAATCAACCGACCCAAAATAGTGATCAGTCTGAAATTCGGGCCCAATAGACAACAACAGTCACAAGAGGGGAAAAAAACATAAAGGAGCAGAAATCTCGAAACAAAAATCAACGGCCAAAATAACCCAGTGACCCACATTTAATTTTTAGGGCACTTACATGTAGCTAAATTGGGAAACAGTTTTGCTAAGTCTGAGTCGATTGAGACTTTGTTATGTCTCAGTCGATACTATATTTCTTTGATTTTGCATGAAGATTCGTATAAAAATTTATTTTTGGTTTTTCATTTTTCTTTTTACATGCTATATCACTTGACTGGTGAAAAAAAATAAAAGGTACAAAAACGGGTCAAGCAGATCAAGTCTGGTACTCCAACATTAGACTGGTAGCTAGCAACACCTCTTTCGGAGAGAGCAAGCATGCCCACTGCCAACTGTGAACACCACAGCGCCGCGGCGGCCGCGTCACGCCGCCGACTCCGCATCTGCTTCATCGTCTCCCTCGCCGTACTCCTCCTCCTCCTCGCTGTGGCCGTCGCTGTGCTAGCCATCACGGCGCTCCGCCCGCACCCGGCCGACACCACCATCTCTACGATCCGGCTCACCTCCGTGTCTCTCTCCCCTGGACTCTCCCTCAACGTGACGCTCGACGTCGTCCTCTCCATCCGCAACCCCAGCCTGGTCGCGTCCTTCGCGCATGACGCCGGCCACGCTGAGGTCTACTACCATGGCGCGCTCGTCGCGGACGCCAACGTGCCGCCCGGACGCATCGGCGCGGGAAGCACCAACGTGGTGACCGTCAGGCTCACGGTGCTCGCTGACCGCCTCGCCGGGTACGCACCTCAGTTGTACGGCGACGTGCTCGGCGGCGCTGGGGACGTGTCGCTCACCATGCGGACGACCGTGCCGGGGACGGTCACCGTTCTCGGCCTGCTCAGGCACCACGCCGTCGTGCTCACGGTGTGCGATGTCGTTGTCAACATGCGGCGCCCCGGCGCACAGAGCTCGTCGTGCCAGTACCGGACAAAGTTCTAGCTAGCTTACCACCCATGGCCAGAGTTCTGGTTTAGCAATATTTGGATTAGTTTTGGTGGTCATTTACTTGAATCATTATTATCAAACCTAAGGTTGGTGAAATCTCTTTCAAGATTCTGGCCAAGCTTTTATTGTTTTCGATCGGTGATTCTGCAGACAATAGAAATTTCATGATGCTCAAAATTAGATAGAAAATGAATACAGATCAATGTGGTCGATTAAGCTGATGTTCCAAGTTCCAACTCGCAGGTTTGATGAACACCTAAAGCATGACCAACAAATAACTATAGTGCGTACGAACGGGTCACAGAATGGGCATGAAGTAGCCAGTTAGCAACATGAGGTTGTAGATATTAATCTGACATATGTATCTTGTGACCAAACAAAGACCCAAAATTTGAAACTGAAACTGACAAGCAGAGGCAACTACTTCGTGTGACCTTCAACTGAACTCCCATTCTATGGCTTCGAAACTCAAATTTCCGATGCTTAAGAACCGATATAACTCTATATAATTCCAACTAAAAGATTTGCTAGGTGATGGCAGATGAGGATGCAAAATAAGACTATTTTGGTGATGTGCTGAATCGCAGATGAAAATGTAGAGGGTTTAACGCTACAAAGCACCGGTTAGTTTTGGCGATTTGCTGAGTTGCAGATGAAAATGTAGAGAGGGTTTAACGCTTCAAAGCACCAATTAGTTTCAGTGCTGTTTCTTGTCGATCAAAGACATGCAGACTATCAGTATCAGACCTGCAGTGAATGGTTAAAGCACAGACATCCAGCAATGCCAGGAAGTAGAAACGCTGGAATAGACGCAAACTATCATCACAAGTTAATGTTGCAAAAGGATTAACAAAGAATGTGGGCAGCTGAAGATTATTTGCAAGGGCTTTGTATCAGCGGCATTCACCATATACATTGTTGGCTCAATAATTTAAAATGTCTATGATCTATATTTTCGGTGCCAAAACCCAAGATATTGAGGAATCTTTGCACTGTCAAGTAGATATTAACTGTGACTTCCACAAAATTCAGTGAGCCCTAAAATTATCACTGCTCGAATTTCACATCTCAAAATTACTCAAAAGAATGGGAAATGAATCATAGTGCACAGTGGTTTGGTTTGCTGGTTCGCCATAGCTAAACGGTGCCAACTATGAATCAGTGTTTTTCCAATGCAACTCATCCCTTGGCAGAATATTGCTGATGCTGATGAGCGACTTACCTGCCATTCCATGAATAACCTGCAACTACTCTCACCCACTGGTCAATATTCCAACTAATACTTTGAACCCTCAGCTTACAAGGACACATTTGAGTTAAAGGTTACTGGTTATATCTCCGTGATCATGTTCATTCTGAACAGCTTTGTTTCATAGCATGATCCGATTATCACATCTATAACAGTTTAAGGAACAGAGAGGTCCTGCTTGATCGTGGGAAAACAGAGGATGTGAGCATCAGCATACACACTGCACAAGCACGTGTCCGCAGCCCCGTGGTGACGACTGTTCAGTTCGCTCTAGTGCAACCAAAGAGCACCGGATACAGATTATGGAGAAGAGACTTCTCGATCAATCTCTAGTTTCATATAACAAACATGCATACTGGATCGACTAATCTGGATAATGAACTAACTTTTACATCTTCCAAATTCTGAAGCAAATGATCATAATGACTTTACCCTTCTCCAGTTGTGGTGTAACACAACAGGCCTGGTGCTGTCCTCCTTGAGACATGAACAAATTTTATTTCTTCAACTTATGTTCAGATTAAACATAAACATGAAGCACTAATACTCAAAAAATTTAGCAGGAAAAGTAAAACAGTAAAAGATTATTCCAAACAATGCAATGTAAAAACGGTGTCAGTGTGGAGGCACAAAAAGGTATTCATAGATTTTCAGATTGCAGTATGAGTCTATTCTAGACAATATTACAGCTCATTGGAAAGAGACAAATATAACCATGTTCAGTTCTCTATAATATCAAGCTTAAAGTCTTCATAAGACTTATAACTACCAAGATGCAAAACTGATTCACAGAGAAAAATGAATTATGACAGAATATTTCATTGACTATGATGCAACCATTTAATATAACTACTAGTATTCCAAGCTCTTCTAAAATCAGATGATGTTTGCAAGTCAATAAGTGATATTTTTTTGCCTCTGTTTCATCGTCAGCTTCAACACAGGATAGAAACAGAAATACCCTAAATGTTGACTATTAAGAAGACCACTAGGTGAAAAGGTAAAATCAATTCCTAAATTCAAGAAATAGTGAGCATGGGGGATATAGAAAGCTAACAATTGAGCACTAAGACCACTAGATAATTAACATAAAGCAAAGCCAAATCCGTCAGCTCAAAGGCAAATATTTCCAAAGCAGAGCAAAATGACATCTTTATTTTAGCATCAACGCACACAATAGTCACTTCAGCCCGAAAGGTTATGAAGACAAGCATAGATTCCATGCAACCACATTACAACCAGAGCCTTTGATAATAACTTATATACATCAATGCAAAGCAAAGAGGAGGCCAGTAGGCTCATACTTGGTCCAATCCATAGATGGTGCAGCTCATGAGGATATGACAGCTAGGAAGAAAGAAGCACCATCTCACTCAACTGCCATTAGATCAAAAGTGAGGCACTATTAGCATAACTTTTTAGAGCCGGGAAGAAAGCATGCTGGACAAGACTTTGTTTGAGCCGATATTCATATATCCGCAGGTCTCTATGACCACAATTGGAACTTTCAATCAATTTGCCGTCACTGTCAATTTGAAGCAGCCACCCACGAAAATTGAGCAGCAAGAGCACGTCACCATCCCCCGAAACAACACCAACACCCAAACCCCAGCTTTCACCATAGTCTCCAAACTTCTTCCTGATTTCACCAACCGGCAATTTGATTCGGTACTTTATGTCCCATACCTCACTTTCATAATCCTGCAACACCCATATAGTGATGATTTCCATGGCATCATTATGGCAATCAATGCCGAGCGTGCCATCCATCGCAAACAGGCCAGGGTCACTGTCGCCAAGAACAAGTGGAGCACGCATGTGCCGGAATGACTCAGCGGTGGTGTCAAATACCAATACATGTTTTCTATGCTCAAGTAGGAACCAATGTAGGCTATCACGGATGAGGGCAGATATCTCTATGCACAGCACTTTTACCATCTCCAGCCACCCAATGTACCTCGGTGGCTGGTCGGAACCAAGCGGAAGGACATAGCATCCAGTTTGGCCTTCAGGAGCAGAGAAATTGGTCAGCAGCAGCCGGTACTCGCCGGTAGGTGGGTGTGGGTACATCCCCACGATGTTGAAGCCCCACGGTGGACACCTGAATGCTCACGCGTGGCCGGGTTGTAGAGGGCGAGGCGGCAGCCAGAATAAGACCTGGAGAGGAGGAGGCCATCGCAGGAAGCCTCCAGGAAGAAGGGCTCGTCATGCCGAGCGACGGTGTGGAGCTGGGCAGCACGCTGGTCCAAGGCGAGAAAGTTATGACATCCGCCGCTGGAGAAAACGGGTAAGGCGGGTTGGCGGGCGTGGTGGGCGAGGAGGAAGCGGCGGGTGGAGGTGGCGCAGCGCCAGGCGCGGCGGACGGCGCGGCAGCGGAGGAGGGATTTGGGGTCGAGGCGGACCAGGATCTCCCACAGGACGATCTCGTCCAGGAGGCCCTCGAGAAGAGGCGTCGCTCCTTCGGCCGCGGCCTCCTCCGCCATGGTCGCCGGCTGCGGCTGGGAGTTGTGGTGGTGGCGGCGGAGGGTAGGTGGGGGTGGAGCGTAGGTCTTTGAGCTGGGCTGGGCTGGGCTCAGCCCAGGTTTTGTTTGCACGGCCACTCAGACTGAGTGCCCACAAATCTCAAAAGAAAAAAATTGAGAACTGAACCATACTTTGAATTATGCAAGACAAATATGAGTGTGCATGATTATCTTCTGAGAACTGAAACGTACTGTGAATTTTTACCCATTACACCGTATGTTTTTTTTTGCAGGATGTTCTTCGAGAAGACGCAAAAACATTAGTACGTATCAATGCATTCATATGAGAGAGAGAGAGGGAGGGAGAGGGAGACAGTGTGCGTGTGCGTGTTATCTGTATAATTGTATATGCGCACAAGAAGCAACAACCCCAGGAGCACAAATGGTACACTGTGCTAGGCACCAAAGCTGCCCCCGCTTCGCTCTGCTCAGGGCTACGCGGATGGCGACGCAACCCTAGCGGCCACCCCCCCCCCCCCCCCTTCCCCTCCTTGCCACCGTCGAAGGGGTCACCGAAGAGAGCCGCGCGGCTGCCAAGGAAGGTGGCAGGAAGGCCTTGCTGCTTCGTCTACACGCGGAGGGTTCCGGATGCCGAGGCGGGGGCCTCGGGTGCTGCGGCGAGCGGCGTTCGCTAGTGTTCCTCCTCCCCCTTGGCCGTGGGGGTGGCGACTGGTGGACTCAAATACATAGGAGATTTGCCTACTGTGAAGCAGTGACTTTATTAAAAAAATAGTAAAGTGGTATGGGAAGCACCTTTTGCACTTTTAATATATAGGGGATCTGCTAGAGATGCACTAAGGGAAACTCTAAGAGGGATCACCAAACAGATGACACAAAATGTCCACCGACACGACTAGACGTGTCTGTATACAGCAGGCAGTGCGTTGACCATCCAGCCGTACTCATCAAATCCGGACAGTGGGTATGACTTACAGTGGATGGACCGAGAGGGGAAAAAAATGAGTGAGACACATGTGCTAGGAGGAGATGTGGTCCAACTAATAGTGGTTAGGCAGACGTCTGGACTCTCTTATATCCCCTCCCCCATTTGGTACCAGTTTGGGGATTCTGAATATCCGAATTGGTCCGGACAAATTTCACGACTCGCATTGCATAGCTTAAAGTGTCCAAACTATCCAGTTCAGACATTTGTGGGCGATTTGACGAGCCACGTTGGGGTTGCCCTAATATAAGGTATGTATCTTGTGACCAAACGAACACCAAAATTTGAAACTGAAACTGACAAGCAGAAGCAACTGCTTCGTGTGACCATCGACAACGCTCCCATTCTATGGCTTGGAAACTCAAACATCCAATGCTTGAGAGTCGACCTAATACCTATATAATGCCATCTAAAAGATTGCTAGGTGATGGCAATAGAGGAAACCAGGTGAGCGTACTTTGGTGATGTGCTGGTTTGCAAATGGAAAGGTTTAACGCTACAAAGCACCAGTTTCAGTGTTCTTTTGTCAGATAACATTTGGTATTATGGACAGAAACATGCAAACTATCAGGCCTGCAATGAATAATAACATGAACGGTTAAAGCACGGACATCCAGCAATGTCCGGAAGTGGAAACGCTGGAACAGATGCAAACTATCATCACAAGTTAATGTTGCAAGACGCTGGAACAGACGCAGGTCTTTCTAACCTAGCCGCTAGCACACCAACCCTTTTCCTATTCGTGCTGCTTGCAACCCGAAATGTTCTAGTGAGTGGGTTATATTTTGTGAGACATTTACCAACTTAATAAAGAATGTGGGCGACTGAATAAAATCTGCAAGGGCTTTGTCTCGGCATTCACCGCATACATTGTTGGCCCAATAATTTAAAACAACTATGTTCTATATTTTCGGTGCCAAAACCTAAGATACTACGGTTGCACTGTCGAGTAGATATTAACTATGACTTCCACAAAATTCAGTGAAAGGAATGGGAAATGAGTCATAGTGAACAGAGGTTTGGTTGGTAGTTAGTCATAAATAAATGGTGTCAACTACTCTTATGCAACCATTTACTTTAATGTGTAGTGCTCAAGCTGCTCTAAAAATTAGATGCAACTTGCACATCAAGAAACAGAAAAATCTTTTCTCATTTCATCATGAGCGACAACAGAGGGTACAAACCGGAAACACACTCAATATAGACTATCAAGAAAACCACTAGATAAGAAGGTAAAGTCAACTCTTTGACTCAAGGAAGAGGGACATGAGCCATAAAAATTGCTAACAATTGAATACTAAGAAAATCACAAGATAATTAAAATAAAGCAGAGTCAAACTATCAGCCCAAGAAAATAGACACATGAGGCGGATCAGTTGGCAATTATGTACAAAGCAGAGCAAAATTACTAAGAAATTATAGCATCAACATACAGAATAGTCATTTCAGCCCTCCAGGGTGCCAAGAAAAGCATAGATAAACACACAAAAGATAGAGCTTCTAATCATAATTTATATACATCAATGCAAAATGAAGAAGATGCCAGCAGGCTCATACTTGATCCAATTCATAGATGTTGCAGCTCATAAGGATACAACAGTTAAGCTGCTAAGAAGCACCACCTCGCTCAGTAGACATCAGATGAATGGTGAAGTGTTCACAACAGAACTTTCTAATGCCTGAAAGAAGGTATGCTGGACAAGACTTTGCTTGAGCCGATATTTAGACAAAAAGAAGTATTTGCGACCATGATCAAAACTGTCAATCAGCTTACCATCATTGTCAACGTAAGACAGACACCGACCAGAACTGACTAGCAAGAGCACGTCATGGTCTGCTGAAACAACCTCCACATTCCAATGGTCATTAAAGGCCTCAAACTTCCCCCGTATTTCTGCAACTGACAATTTGATTCGATACTTGAAGTCCCAAACCTCGCTTTCGTAGTTCTGCAATACCCATATATCAATAGTTGTTTTGGCATAGTTACGGTTATATATGCCGAGTGTATCATCCATCTCGAAGGCATATGAGTTGGTGGAAACAATTGGAGCACGCATTGGCCAGAACGACTCAGCTATGGTGTCGAATACTATCACTTTGCTTTCACTCTGAAGCCGTACGTAGCTGCTTTCACTCACATAATATACTGGGTACCAAACTACCAATGCAGACTATCGCATACCAAGACAGGTAAACTGAAGCACTGTGATGTTGACTCCTGCCACCCGATGTACCTTGGTGACTGGTGAGAGCCCAATGCAAAGACATAGTAGCCAAGTTGGTCTTCAGGCGTTTAATTGTAGCTATCGAGTTCAAGTAACAATCGATACTCGCCGGTAGGTTGATGCGAGTACACCCCCAATAACCGCAAGCCCAATTCATGTAGTTGCTGAAGGGGAGCAAATTGACGAGTGGCCATGTTACAAATTGAGAAATCAATGGTGTCAGTCATGTTGTACCTGGAGACAACAAGAAGGCCATCGCAGGAAGCCTCTGGATTGAAGGCCTTGTCAAGATGGGCGACAGTGTGGAGCTGGGTGGCGGCAAGGCGGTCGACAGTGAGGATGTATTCTTCGTCTAACGCGATGGGTGGGCTGGCTGGTGGGCATGGTGGGCAAGCAGGAAGGCGCGGGGGGAGGTGGCATGGCGCCACGTCCGACGGACGGCGCGGCAACGGAGGAGAGATTTGGGGTCGAGGCGAACTAGGATCTCCCAGACGACGATCTCCTCCGGAAGGCTGCTGTCGTGGCGAAGAGGCGCCGCTCCTGCCCTTGCGGCCTTGGCCATGGTTGTCGGCATCTTGGTTGTTGCTCCCTTCCAGGAACAAGATAAATTGTAGATTTGTGTTGGCGGCGGCGGCAAAGGGAGCGGAGGAGACGATAGAAAGGGGAGAAATTGACTAAGATGGTTCTTTTGCAAGGTCTAACTCTGCAGGAGATGAGAGAATTCTTTATTTGGCCCTTCTGAAAAATATATTTCCTTATTGGCCCCCTAAACAAATTTTTCTTTGCTATTTAAGACAATCTCAAAATTTTATGCCCTATTTGACGTTTCCATCCATTTTCGTTGTTGAGTGCTACTTGAAAATATACAATTATCCCTAAAAGGAAACGCTTATTGACGGAGCTAGATCTGGCAGACCTCCTAGTAGGGCATCCTAAACTAGGCGTCTAGGAATGACGGTAACAAAGACACAGTCTACCCAAGTTCAAGCTTTCTGAAGGGATAATACCCTAAGTCCTGCATGTGTTTATTCCCTTTGGACTATGGACAAAGTACAGGTAAACTACCAAGATATCATAAATTGTGTCTACCAGCATGGCCCCTCGATTAATATAGGATACTGGGTGTTCTAGGGTACAAGATCCTAGTTGCCTACACATGAGGACGTAAATCCCTACACGAATCCAGTGTCTTATCATGTACACATGTCTTCTGAATCTTCCTTGTATGCGCCATGGGCTGTCCGATGCGGCCAGGACGAAACCGACAAGGAGTCCTCAACCGGACCCATCACCAGGAGTTGACGTGGTAAGTGACCCCTTAGCCGGGACACTGTCTCTTATCTCTCTTAGAACTTCCCTCACTCTTTGGACATGATGAGCTTGACGACGTCGAGGCATGCATGCCTCGGTGCGTCGCTCCATGACCAGCAACACAAAGCTGTTGTGGATGTCAAAGTGAAGAGGCGCATGTCAGGCATTCAATGGGACGCTGTCCATGAAGACCTGGCCCTAGCAAGGTGCACGCGCTCTGTCGCCGGAGAACCGGTACTTCATGGACACCGTCAGGTAACTCTCGAGGCGCCTACTAGGCGGTTGATCCATAAATCTGGACCAGCAGCTTGCCTGCCGCCCCGCCATGCATGTGTGGCCGCGACGCAATATAGGTCATTGCTCACGACCATATCGCTACACATGCCACAGTCCAGCAAGCCGCCCTTGTTGCTCTGCGGATGCTCCATGATGACAAAAAGAACTGACGGGCTGGACAAAAGTGCCGAATTGAACTGGACGGTAGTGCAAAAACACTGACGGACTATGGATAGTTTTGTCCAAGCAACAAAAAACTTACAGGCTTTCGACAGAGCATGACAACGGACTGGCCGGAGATGCCAAATTGGGCATCAATTTTGGAGGTAGTGTCACAATGGGAAGAAATTCGTATTTTGGCCAAATAAGGAAGCGCATTTTTGAAAAGGCTCTAATAGGGAATTGTCTCACATAACACTCCTGGTAAGAAAATGAAATAAATATTTCACTAACAACACAAAATGAACATGACCTTTGCACATGTGTCAGAACCAACGAATTTACAACCTTTCACAACGCACGGGTGGATTTTCTTAGCAAATTAACCATGCAGGATAAAAATGAGTGTGTGTAGTTATCAATTTGATGAACCGAAATGTAATGTGAATTATGAATTACACTTGTCCTTTTTGTGTAGGCAGAAAATAAATTCATATCAATGTGTTCAATTAAGCTGATGTTCTAACTCCAAGTTTGATGAACACCTAAAGCATGAGCAACATATAGAACTATAGTACGAACGGGTCACAGAATGCACATGAAGTAGTCAGTTAGCAACATGAGATTGTACATACTAATATGACATATGGATCTTGTGACCAAACAATGACCCCAAATTTGAATTGAAACTGACAAGCAGAGGCAACTACTTCATGTGACTGTCGCCAGCATTCTGTTCTATTCTTCTATGGCTTGGGAGACTCATATTTCTGATCCTTCCGAGTCGATGTAATGTCTATATATTGTCACCTAAAAGTTTGCTAGGTGATGGCAGCAGAGAAAATCAAATGAGGTAATAATGTCTTATATTATGGGATGGAGGGAGTACTATTTTGGTGATGTGTCGAGTTGCAGATGAAAATGGAGTGTTTAACGCTACAAAGCACCAGTTAGTTTCAGCGTTGTTTCTTCTCAGATATCATTGCAGACAGAAACATGCATATATACTATCAGACCTGCAGTGAATAAGAACATGAATGGTTAGAGCATACTCATCCCACAATGATCAGAATGGAAACGCTGGAACAGATGCAAACTATCATCACATGTTACTTTTGAAGAGGGTCCACATATCTCTTTCTAACCTAGCCACCAACACACCATTTTTTTCTTTTCCTACTGCTTGTAACTGAGAATGTTCTAGTGCGTGGCTTCTACTCCGTGTGACATATATGATCGTAATAAACAACGTTGGTGACTGAATAAAATCTGCAAAGGTTTTGCCTCGGCATTCACCATATACATTGTTGGCCCAATAATTTAAAATAACTATGTTCTATATTATCGGTGCCAAAACCTAAGATATCATGTGTTTTGCAGTGTCAAATAGATATTAATTGTGAATTCCCAAAAAATTCAGCCCTAAAATGTCATCTTGAATTTCACATCTCAACTTTACTCAAAACAATGTAAACTGAGTCACAATGAACAGAGGTTTGGTTTGCTAGTCCGCCATAGCTAAACGGTACCAACTGCTCATGAGTATTTTTCCAATATAGCTAATCCCTTGGCAGAATATTACTTCCAGATTCATAATGGAAGTTTTCCTGACATTTCAACTAGAGCCTGAGCTGATAATGCAGATGATGGAGATGCTGAGTGACTTACATGAACAAGATGTGAAGCCGAATGGGGCCATTTAGCGCCATCATCAAATGAAGGATCTGTTCCTTCAAGTGAAGGGAAGACTGTAGCATCAGCGCTATTCAGCATTTTTTACCCTTGTTGGTACCAATTTGTGAACTATGAGCTTGTATTTAATTTGACATGCTGACTTGTGTAAGTCACCAACAAGGTACAAAGTAGAGTAGGGCCCTGATAACTGAATTCAGCTACTGAAATGTCACTAGTGCCAGGTAGCAAGGTAATACTGCATACAATGATCTCAAAGACAGATATAACTAGGTGAAGAAGTAACAGATGTACAGTGAGAACTATTAATAGAAGTAATAGATATCACACCTGGCATTCCATGAATCCCCTGCAACTCTCTCACCCACTAGTCAATATTCCAACACGTTTGAGTTCAATGTGATTGATTACATCTCCATGATCAGCTTTGTTACATGGCATGATCCAATCAACACATGTATCTCAGTTGAGGAATAGAGAGGCCCTAGGTCTTGAGAAAACAGAGGATGTGAGCATACACACTGCACAAGCACATGCGCCCCAGGCCCCAGCCCCGTGGCGACAGCCGTTCAGCTCGCTCTGCTGCAGCCAAAGAGCACCAAAATTCGAATGCAGTTTATGTTGAAGAGACTTCTTGATCAATCTCCAGTCTCATATAGCAGATATGCCTGCTGGATCAACTGATCTGGATGATGAATTTACTTTTACAATTTATTTCAAAACTCTGAACAAATGACCAGAGTGACTTTACCCTTGCTTCTACAGCCGTGCTGTCACACAACAGTGCAAAACCTTTTTGGCATCAGCATTCACAAATATGTACTTGGTAGTTAGTACAGCCTGGATGTGGATGGATGGTCACCAGGCAATTTATTCATGGGGCATGTAAATATGGATGGCAACAATCAATACGATCTGATACGCTTAATGGTTTTCCAGGACCCTGCAGATCACCCCAGACATTATATTTCCTAAACACTAGTAGCCACGGTAGACACGTGTTACAGCACTAGGGCAATTTTGACCCCTGATGTGACTGTCTGCTCGTCGAGCCCGTAGAGAGCATCGATGAGGTGCATCCTGAGAGAGGCAGGCCCTTTAGCCGACTCCATCCCAATCTGTCCGGCAAGCCCAAAGATGGCAAGAGCACACGCTGTTGCAGCCAGAGCATCAGAGGGATCCGCCCCGACAAAAGCCGCTATAAGAGCAGTCACGGCACACCCTGTCGCCGTGATCTTCTGCATCAGGGCCACGCCGTTGCTCGCGCTGACAACCTGCTCGCCATCCGTGATGAAATCAACTGCTCCAGATACCGCGACGACGGCCCCGCTGGACCGTGCCAATGCTTTCGAGGCTTGCAGGGCCTCCCCTGAGTCATGTGAACTGTCAACACCCTGCAGTTGGCCACAAGTATTAGTGCCATTAGAGGCAAGATGGAATATATACTGTAGGCGGGAATAGGCTTGGTATGCGTGTTGCTCATCTTCAAATAAGAGGGAGATAAGGCAATCAGGCAATCGTCCTGGAATCCATGCAAAAAAAACTTCACTAACGCAAGGGACGTTTGACCAGCAGTCTAAAATTTCTTCAGACAGGATAAAATTGTTTTCCCTTTCCCATCTTATTAATGGAATTGGCATGGTGCCTGTGTTACCTCTCAAACTACTCATCGCTGTGGGGAAAGTGCTCAAGTGGGAGGAGGGACACAGTAAGACAATTAGTCGCTTTGTTGTCCCTCTCCTTTGTGGTTCTTCCATAGTATTGCCATTTTCTGTTTTCTGCACTTGTGATACAAGGTAACTTCAGCATGTTTGAACCTTACACGTTCTGTGCCGAACTGCTTATTTTAGCTTTCACTTAAAGCTGGGCTATGGTTTTTCTTTTAAATCTGAAATTAACCACAAGATTACATGGACGGCATATGTTTCCAGCAAGTCAATTTGAATGACAACCACAATGACCCCAAATGAGCTGAAGGATCAATCTTAGTTTAAAATAACAGTACCAGGAGCACGTGGATCAAATAAGTTTATAACATTGCAGTGTCACAATCTATCATCTGATTTAGTTAAGATTTTGTGCTGATCAAATCAACCCTAGGATTGGATTGGATTGGAAATTAGCAATCAGTTACTAATAGGATTGGATTTAGTTGAGGTACCTTGAAGGAGGAGGAGGAGCTGTCTGAGCTGGAGGCGAGGGCGAGGATCTCGGACGCGTTCCCCCTGACGACGGCGGGGCGGAGCGCGAGGAGCTGGAGGCAGGCCTCCATCCGGAAGCCGGAGGCGGCGACGGCGACGGGGTCGAGCACCCAGGGGCGGCCGGCTGAGGCGGCGGCGCGCATGGAGGGAAGCCAGTCCTCGGAGAGCGTTCCGACGTTGATGTAGACAGCGTCGCAGCGCGGGGTGAAGTCGGGGATCTCGCGGAGGCAGTGGAGCATGGCGGGGGAGGCGCCGGCGGCGGTGAGGGCGTTGGCGGCGATGTCCATGGAGACGAGGTTGGTGATGCACTGCACCAGCGGCGCCCGCTCGCGGACGGCCGACAGCAGCGCCCACGCGCGCCGGCCCCACCACGCCTCCGTCCTCTCCTCGTCCATGCCGGGTATGGCGAGGCCTGCGGGCGGCGACCGGCGAGTCGGGGGCTTGGGTGGGGGATGATTGACTTTTTGGTTATGCGGCGGCGTTGGTGGCCAGCGGAGGAGAGGGAGGATGGGATATATCAATATATGCCTTGTGCAATTTCATCCTGGTGAAAAGTCAAGTGTCATTTGCGCCATTTGTCTCCATAGATTTTCTTTTTTTTTTGAAGGCTGTCTCCATAGATTTTCAAGAAGCAACAAAATGGGATTTTAGTGAGAAGTGCAATTCACTCATGTAGTTGCACATTTATAGAAACGTGTAAGTTATGCTTCACATTTCAATTCTGAATTAACTACATGGTTTAATTTACAACCTTACTACTTCAAACTCAGTCAAACTATGCTCCAAACTAACCTCAAGGTTCAGAACTTAACTCGGTCTTGGTTTCACGTCGGTCAACCGGTTTTGACAACATTGACCATTGACTGGGCAGTGCCACGTCACTAGAACGGTCAAGTCTCCATGGCAGGGCTTATGTAAAAGAAAACAAGTGAAGCAACCGTCTCGTCTCTCCCCCCTCTCGTTCCCTTTACCAGGTTAGAATCCCACACAACTGTCCACGCAGCACATGCTGCACCTCCATCGTCGCCATCACACATGCGTCTTGTGCAGCGGATAGAGCACAACACACACCCATCACGCGCGATGGTGCAGGGCTGCGAGCTATCTGGCACTGCAAGTAACCTCTCATGCCCTCCTCTCTACTCCATCCGCCAAATACCTACCGCTCGGCACTGGCGTCGCGGCTACGAAGGCGATGATCCCCTGTTTCACCCTGGTAATATCAACAACCGAGGCACTACTCCCTCGGTGAAGACCTACGGCGCGAGCGGGGACGCATGTAAGGACGTGATTATTCCCATGGTGTCCCAGCAATGAGTATGATGGTGCCGCCGCGGCATCTTGAGGTTCCCCACAGTATGCGCCGCCTGCTGGAGGTCGCCTGCCGTCGGAGCTCGATTCGAAGGTTGTTACGTGATGGCTCGAGAATTTGTGATGTTATAGTAGTGATTTTTGCTTGGTTTAACTGGAATTCTTATTACTCTTCAGATATTTCTAACGCTAATCCCTCGAAAGAAAAGAAAACCCACTTTCCCAATGTTTGGCTGAAAATATCAGTTATGGAAGGAAACCAAGGAGGATTGATGCAAATCAAGCCAAATGGTGCAACTTTCCTGATGAAACCCAAGTCAACAGGCGCACCAGAGTAAAAGACGACATTCCATACGACCGCAAGCGCTATGAGCGGTCGTATGGACTGCCATCAGCTCCACCACATCTATACATGCAACTTTCATGATGGGCCGAGGGGGAGAAGAGAACCCTAGCCGCCGCCACACCACCTAGAACAGAAGAAGGGAGGATTTGAAGAACCTTCGAAGATCTTCTTAGTCTTTGGTTCTTTCATCTCTGTCATCATCATCACCCCTTTCACTATTGTAAGAGGAATTCCAATTGGGAGAACAATCATAACTTTACTCAATCTCATTTGGAGATCAAGACTATTTGCATTATCCATTTCATCTTATTGTGGATCTTTCCGGTATTATCGATATGGTTTTCATGGGTTTTATCTTCATTGTGATTGATTCCCCTCTTGTGACGTGTGAGTAATTCCCTAGGTGTGGGAGATGTAGGTAAGTGGTAAGACTAAATTGTGCCTATCCTATATGTCATCATTTGCATTCGTAGTAGTATGATCTATCTAGTTTTTTGTTATCCTGTGGTGAACTCTGTGCGTGTTGTCCAATTTAAGGGCCCAGACAACATGATCTCAAAACCTACACAGGTAACACGTATTGTTTAGGAAATCTATGACCTCTCATGTGACAACTGGAGATATCTAGAAGACCGAAGACAATACGAGATAACGTTGATCCATGCTTGGTTCCGGTCCAAGGACCTTAAATATGGAAACGACCACTTTGTGGCAACGGAGAAGTAGGACCCTAGAATGAAATACAATCCCGCGTGGCGGAGTTTCATAACTTTAGGGAGAACCGCCTACAAAACACATATATCAAATGCTATGAGCACAATACAAGGTAACTGGTATTACCATCGCACTTGCACACTTTATAAATTCTTACCATGAGTTGAAATCTCTCCGCACCTAATCTCTTCATATTGATCTTGGGTGGTCGTAGGTGCGGTTTATTTTTTGTTTTCTACTACGTTTCACAACATGAACCACATGGTCAGCCATCGAGTTAAGCCTAATCATCGCAACTTTCACGAATATTTTAAGACTAACATTAAGAAGGCATATAGGTCTATATTGTTGATTGTTGTATCCTAACTGCCTCATTAACCTTAGGTAATAAAATTATCTCACCAAAGTCTAGGCAAAACAATTCTACTGGTCCAGCATGGAGGTGGCCAAACAAATTTTGATGGTCCAATTTGATAACCTCCCAGAAGTTCTGATAGAACTCAACTGGAAGACCGTCCAGACCCGGGGCCCTGTTGTGTTCCAGTAGGAAAACTGCCTTCTTTACCTCCTCCTCCGAGTAAGGAGCTATTAGAAGGTTATTTTTCGCAATAGAAACCTAGGGTATATCATCTGTTTGGGACTCATCCATTGAGAAGCTACCCTCTTATGGAGCCCCAAAGATAATGAATAAATTTCTTTCGGTGTCTACCGTTGGCTACACCATGGAAGTATCTAGTATTTGAATCCACTTTGAGAATAAATTGAGAGTTTGAATGTTGGTACCATTTGAGCTCCTCTTCTCTCACAAGTCGAGCTATCTATTCATTTAGTTGACTTTTGATCTCAATTTCATGTTCAGATAGCGGTCAAACTTCAACCAAAGCTTCTAAATCATCAATAATAGACATGGGACGAAACTTCTCTTTTTGAGGATAAACGTAGTATGCCTAGCCCAACCACCAAGGAATTTACATATTGCACATATTTTATTATTCCATTTGTGTATTGGAGTAAGCCCGACAACAGGTTTCTCCCACACCTACATAACCATATCATAGAAGCGGTCGCAGAGTAGCCAACCAAGTTCGAATTTGAACTTGCGTCTGATCTGCAGATGTAATGAACCAGTGGTGAGAATGATGGGGGCATGGTCTGGTAGAGCCTCGGTACGAGGTAATACATTCACAGAAACCATAGGGAATTTAGATTCCCTTTCGATATCCACTAGAACACGATCTAATTTCTCGTATGTCGGTTCCCGAAGACTGTTCGCTCAAGTGAACCGTCTTCCATTCATGAAAACTTCTCGCAGATCAAAATTGTCAATAACAGTGTTGAACAAGAAAGACCAATTATCAAACCTACCACGAGTTTTTTTTGGAATCTTAGCAAATTAAAATCACCACCTATTTGAATAGGATAGGGATTATCTTTTGTCAGATTAACCAATTCATGAAGAAAGTCAGCCTTGAACTCATCCTGGGCCACACCATACACGGTGACGAGAGTCCATGTGAAGTTGTCGATTTTATTGGGATATGGAGCTTAAGATGATACACACCATACGAACTAGTCAACACGCCCATAGTCCTTGTATTGATGCCAACTAATATGCCCCCAGAACGGCCCTAGGCGGACGTGAAATCCAAGTGAAGTCTATTCCGCCAGAAAGACGGTTAAGAAGACTTGTCGAGAAATTACGTCTACCAGTTTTAAAAATAGGCAAGAAAACTAAATTATGATCCCTGTTAATCTCCGCAATGAATAATTGTTTAGCCAAGTCAGCAAACCCTATGTTGTTATACATGGGATGCATGTCAACACACACAAATTCCTCAGTTAATAACCAAGCCCAACACAATGTTTTTGCAGTAAATGTCTGAGTATCTTGCCTTGAATTTATACATGGGCGATACTTGATTGCCAAGATTATAACTGATTACCGAATCACACCATATCAATATCTACAAATCACATCGTGATCAAAACAAAATCACAATGATATTTGTTTGGCTTAACTACATCGATTCGGTTAGATCATGGTTTCCAAGGGTTAGGCAAAAGAATCAACCTGTAAGGCTATAACACATTAGGCTTGGGTCTCTCTCTAAGATTCATCTCGCAGCCATCTCTGGCATAACGACCTTTACAAGGATGCACTGCACGACAAAAGTAGGCAGCGTGTCCACTACGCGAGGAAGCGACGCATCCGCTCAGAGTCTGTGGCCTTCCACTCCAATGCCTGGACTGCCGAAACCAGGGTGTTCTCAACCAGATCCGCGTATGAAGACATGCCTGACCCATCGTCCAGTGTGTTCTTTAGCAGGACGAACACATCCAGCCATATGGTGGGGTCCCATAGAGGCTGCCACCTTTGGAGCATCAGGGCAACTAGCGGAGGCAGTATGTCTGGTACACCTCGGAGAACTTCTCCTTGAGCCTTGTTAACTCCCAGATCAGGTCACCTGTCATCAACTCCGCCGACGCGCTTTTCACGTGCGCCAACATCACGGTCTTGGTGATCACCCCCATATGCTCGCCTCTTGCATCTCTGGCGTCATCTGCTCCTGCGTGGCAAGGATTTGCTGGCAGAACTTCCGACCTTGCTTCCGCAATCCATCAGCGACACCCTTCTCCCAATCGTCGTAAACCACTTGAGAGCTTTCATCTGCGCCCTCGTCATCTCCCCACTTGGTCAGCCAGGTGTCCGATTCTTTATCAGGAAGTCCGTTGCTTTATCGTCCTTCTACCTCAGCGTCGACCATGCCGAAACCAGCGCTCTGTGGCCGTTCCAACACTTTGATTGGAGAGGTGATGCCCTGGCCGTGCTTGCCGAGGTTAGATCCAGACCCCACCTCGTAGTTCATCATCTTCATCATCTTCACCACCTTGTGTTGTTAGACACCAAGCTCTTAGCAGTTGGGAGCTTCGATGTTGGTGCCCAAGTGTAATGCCACCTAGGGTAGGGTTGATGATGGTGTTGAGACGACGGAGGTGCACAACTAGTAGCGATGAACTGGACGTGTCCGAGGACGAGATCGGGCACCGGCTCTGCAGGCCCGTCATTAAGTTCATCTGATGTGTCCGAGGAGATTGGGCACTGGCTCTGTAGGATACTACAATTCCTCGGGAACGTCTAGTTCGTTAATGCGGCTCTACATGTTTTTCATCTCAACACCATCATCAACCCTACCCCTAGATAGCATTACAATCGAGCACCGACATCGAAGCTCCTGGCTGCTAAGAGCCTGGTGTCCAACAACACAACGGTGGTGAAGATGATGAAGCGAATGATTTATGGTGGGATCAGGATCCGGTCTCCGCTAGCATGCATGGCCAGGGCATCACTGAGGGAGTCCTGTACTAAGGGGTCCTCAAGCGTCTGACTTGTTAGTCATGGACCGGACTGATGGGCTGTGAAGATACAAAGACCGAAGACTGCACCTGTGTCCGGATGGAACTCTCCTTGACGTGGAAGGCAAGCTTGGCGACCAAATATGTAGATTCCTTTCTTTGTAACCGACCTTATGTAACCCTAGATCCTCCCGGTGTCCATATAAACCAGAGGACTTAGTCCGGAGGAGGAGACTCATTATCATAATCATACAAGCTAGACCTCTAGGGTTTAGCCATTACGATCTCGTGGTAGATCAACTCTTGTAATACTCATATTCACAAGATCAATCAAGCAGGACGTAGGGTATTACCTCCATAGAGAGGCTTGAACCTGGGTAAAATACTGTGTCCCCTGTCTCCTGTTACCATCGACCTTAGACGCACAGTTCAGGACCCCCTACCCGAGATCCGCCGGTTTTGACACCAACATTGATGCTTTAATTGAGAGTTCCACTATGTTGTCGCCAAAAGTTTTGATGGCCCCTTTCGATCGTCAATAATGACGCTGTCCAAGGAGAAACTTTCCTCCCCGGACAAATCTTTGTGTTCGGTGGCTTCGCACTGCGGGCCAATTCGTTTGGCCATATGGAGCAGATTGAAAGCTACGCCCCTGGCCATCAGGTCAGATTTGGGAGCTTGAACTACGTTGCGGACATCCATGGAGACTTGATCTTCGCCGGATTCGAGACCGCGGCTACCACTCCTGGTCACCCCGAGAGACATGGCCTAAATCTGTCACCGGACTGCGTCCAGGAGACAACTCCCGTAACTGCTCTGGCCTTAGATCTAGAGCAGACTGCGCCATCCAAGGACGGGAGGCTCAACCCCGCCACGGAGGCCACAGATTCCCCGGCGTTGGAGCCGCACATAGACTTGATCTCATACGATACCTGTGCTACCGGAACTCCGGACTTGTCTCCGGCCGTAAGTTCCGAACCATGTGAGCCCGCGGACGCCGAACTTGATCGCTTATCGATCTTTGAATTCAGCGCCACGGACATCTTCCTGCACTCGCCTTTGGGCGACATGCTAAACTCATTAAAAAACCTATCCTTGACGAAGGACTCACATCCGAACTATATCCAGTCCGAACTAGGGGCTGACGGTGGATAATTTTGCTTCCCACACACCACCCACTTCATAGCCACAGTCGAGGATTTGACCGACACACTTGATTACGACTTCGAGGACATCGACGGTATGGACGACGATGCCGGAGAAGAAGAGGCCCAGAACCCGCCGTTCACCGGACGCTGGACAACCACTTCCTCGTATGATGTATACATGGTGGATGCATCAAAGGAGAACATCAGCGATGACAAGGAGGAAGATCCAGCTGAGGACAAACCTTCTGAAATACAATCCAAGCGCCGGCGTCAGCGTCGCCGCTCTAAGTCACGCCGTAGTAAAGACAGCAACACCGGCATAGGAGAAGATAACACTCCAGAAGGTGCCGAAGACAACGAAGACCCCGTTGAAACAACCAATGAACAAGAACGGGAAGATGGGCAGGCTAGCCCTGGTAAACAGGCCACACATGAAGACTCAGAGGATGGAAGTTATCTTCCGCTCTCTGAGGATGAAGTGAGCCTCGGCACCGACGATTTCATCGTGCCTGAGGAACCTCTTGAGCAGGAGCGCTTCAAGCGCCAGCCAATAGCCACTGCAAGGAACCTGAAAAAGAAGCAGCAACAGCTTCAAGCTGACCAAGATCTGCTCAATGATAAATGGACCGATGTCCTAGCAGCCGAAAAATACGGTCTCAAGCGCCCAACCAAAAGCTACCCAAAACGCAAATTGCTACCTCATTTTGATGAGGAGACGCCGGAATAAATACCACCATCGTAAAATGCGGCTGACCGACCACCACGTGGTCGGGACAAAACGGCAACTCACGCCAAACACCAGCCCGCCCCGCCTCATCACACAGGTAGAGGTAAATTAGCCCACGACCATACATATGACCTCCGGCAAAACCTGAACAATAAAGCAGGACATACCAGATCAATCTACGGATCACGAGGACGTGCCTCGACACGCGACGACGGCCACCTATTCGGACATGACAAACTTAGTCATGCGCGGGCTGAAAACCGCAGACGGACTCCATCAGAGCTATGTCGCTATACAGCCCGATATAGAGGCGCCACACACCCTCATTGCTTCACTGATGAGGTCATGGATCATGAATTCCCAGAATGGTTTAAACCTGTGAATATAGAATCATACGATGGGACCATGGACCCCGCGGTGTGGATCGAAGACTTCATTCTCCACATTCATATGGCCCGCGGTGTGATCGAAGACTTCATTCTCCACATTCATATGGCCCGCGGCGATGACCTCCACGCCACCAAATACCGCCCTTTAAAGCTCAAGGGGCCAGCTCGGCACTGGTTAAACAGCCTGCCTAGAAATTCTATCGGCAGCTGGGAGGACTTGGAAGAAGCCTTCATCGACAACTTCCAAGGTACATATGTCCGGCCACCAGATGCGGATGACTTAAGCCACATAGTTCAACAACCTGGAGAGTCCGCCAGGAAATTCTGGACTAGGTTCTTAACTAAAAAGAATCAAATCGTCAATTGTCCGGATGCCGAAGCCCTAGCAGCCTTCAAACACAGCATCCGCGACGAATGGCTCGCTCGCCACCTCGGCCAAGAAAAGCCAAAATCCATGACGGCCCTCATGACACTCATGACCCGCTTTTGTGCGGGCGAGGACAGTTGGTTGGCCCATAGCAAAAACAAAGCAAGCGATGCCGACACCCCTGAAGTTAAAAATAGCAAAGACAAGTCTCGACGTAACAGATACAAGCGTCGAAACAATAATGACAACACTGAGGATACGACGATCGATGCCGGATTCAGTGGCTCTAAGTCCGGTCAGCGGAAGAAGCCGTTCCAAAAGAACAATTCAGGCCCATCCAGCTTGGACCGCATACTTGATCGTCCATGCCAGATTCATGGCACCCCGGATAAACCACCCAATCGTACAAATAGATATTGCTAGGTTCACGGATCAAGCCCACCAGGACTACCTTCAAAGGAGTCATACCAGGTGTAGAGGCCCGCTGTACGGGCTCAATCACTCTAGAGGTTGTCGTTGGATCTCCGGACAACTTTCGAAGCGAGGAGTTAATCTTCGATATCGTCCCCTTCCATAGCGGCTATCACGCACTGCTCGGACGAACCGCGTTTGCTCGATTCAACGCAGTACCACACTATGCTTATCTCAAGCTCAAGATGCCCGGTCCACGCGGTGTCATAACGGTCAATGGAAATACGGAACGCTCCCTCCGTACAGAAGAGCACACAGCTGCCTTAGCAGCAGAAGTACAGAGCGGCCTTCTCAAGCAGAGCCTTAATTAGGCTGCCGAGCCCATGGACACCGTCAAGAGGGTCCGAACTACCCTGCAGCAAGAGAGCTCGGCTCATCAGGAGCTCGACTAGCAATCCGGCCTCCGTCTCAGTCCCGATCAAGTGGTGGCATTCGTGCCGCGCGTACATAACTACGCACTCAAAATCCCATGGGCATCGACGGAGGCATAACTAGCTTGTGGTCCATAGTACCGCTCAACCGACATCGGATACACACATACTTTCACTTTTACTCGTTTCCTTTTTAGGTCTCAATCCCACAGGCCTCATCTGGTGGACTGGTCATCGGTCCTCTTGAAGGATAAACACACCAAGACGGCGAGAAACGCAGACATATGAGGGACTTTTTAGGTGATTCCATTAACGATAACTCTACCTGTTTTTCAGGACCCACGTGCAGTTCTCCCTTGGTTTCGGCATGTTAAATAGCCTGTTGCTTATCGCACTACCTATATTAATGCGCCTTGATGTACTAATTAAATTATAATGAGAACAGTTTGCGGCTGGAGCTTTAGGACCCCAACTTTTTACCTTTGCATCTTTCCTGTTTTCTTTCTCTTTTTTCTCTCAGCTTCCCTGTGGATAACCCTATCAGGTAGCACCCGTACACTTTGGTACATGTGATGTTTGCCAGGGGCTTCATAGCACGCCACATTGCGACAACAAAAGTCCGAACACTTTTTATAAGTATAGTTCGACACCCTAAATTTCGCATTATATGCATTGGCTCCGAATCATGTCTTTGGTCAATAGTTGGGTTGCCCGGCTCCTGTGCTTGCTACCTTACGTTCCGCTATATCAGCTAAGGTAGTAAGGGGACAACTACTGCGATTGTGCCTTGGTTTATCCAAAGGAGCACCTTAGTGGAGAAAGCCGAAAACTGACTGTCATGATGCGGCGAGAGCCGGTCAGCTGTTCGGAGGTTACAAATCGGTGGAGATTTCTTCCGCATTATGCGAAGGATTGTTACTTCCCGATCAGACGCTTATAGCACTCTAGTTCGGATACTAGGGGTTGCGCCCATGTTTTTATTGTCGAACTCCTATGGCTAGGTGAGGGCGTTACAGCCGCATAGTCTAGTTGCCTGGTTCGTTGCGCTAAACAACTCCTTCAAGGACCATCTAATTGGATCAAGATTGTTTAGATTCCATCCCGAACACCCCCGTACTACCTACGTGGGGGCAGAAGCCGACGACTGGTTAACCCTCAGATTTCATACAACACGGCCGCACACGAAGTAAAAATTTTAAAACATAACAAGCATTATGTTGCACAATCACTTTGTTTTATCATACAAGGTAGAGGGAGATCGAATACATTCATTCAAAGATAGTGTCTTTCGCACAATGATCCGCAACAATGCGGGACCCCTCCAAGACATCGCCGAAGTATCACTCAGGTGTGCGGTGCTCCTTGCCCTCCGGCGGCCCCTCGGTCGCCAATTTGACAACGTCCAGCTTCGCCCACCAGACCTTGCAATAGGAGAAGGCCAGACGTGCGCCCTCGATGCAGACGGACCGCTTGACGACGTCCAGCCGAGGGCAAGCATCCACCAGTCGCTTCACGAGGCTGAAGTAACTTCCGGGTATAGCTTCGGCTGGTCACAACTGGATTATTAAATCCTTCATGGCTAGTTTGGCCACCCTATGCAGCTCGACCAGCTGTTTTAGCTGATTGCTGAAGGGCACCGGACGTTCTGGCGCGACATATTGCGACCAGAATAGCTTCTCCGTGGAGCTCCCTTCTTCGGCTCGAAAGAACTGTGTGGCGTCAGCCACACTGCATGGCAGATCAGTAAAAGCCCCTGGAGGACTCGGGTTAGTAAACGATATTTCATCTTCACATTCTTGCTTTGCATATTGAATGCCTTACCTGCCGCGATCTTCCTGGCCTCCTGGATCTCGTGGAGGGCGCCCTGGGCCTCATTCCGGGCTGCCTCCGCACTCTGACGAGCCTTGGCGAGTTCGGTCTCTTGAACCGACGCATCGCGCTCCAAGGCCTCGCACTTCTTCACCGCGTCCTCGAGCTCCTCTTGGACCTCGTTGACCTGGGCCTTGAGCTTCTTCCGAGCGGTCTGCACCTTGACAGCCTTCCCTTTGGCTTCGACCAGGGCCGTTTTCCGGGCCTCGATCTCGGTCGTCGCCTCTGTACACATCATGGCATTTCGGTAATTGCATATCATTTTCCTTTTTTTGAATACATAATAGGTTATTACTTACCTTGTTTTTCCTGGAGCTGCCTCTTCACCTGGCCTAGCTCCTCCTTGATGTCTACTACACAACCTTCTTATTGTAGACGTTGTTGGGACTCCAAGTGCAGAGGTTTGTAGGACAATAGAGAATTTCCCTCAAGTGGATGACCTAAGGCTTATCAATCCGTGGGAGGCGTAGGATGAAGATGGTCTCTCTCAAGCAACCCTGCAACCAAATAACAACGAGTCTCTTGTGCCCCAACACAACCAATACAATGGTAAATTGTATAGGTGCACTAGTTTGGCGAAGATATGGTGATACAAGTGCAATATGGATGGTAGATATAGGTTTTTGTAATCTGAAAATATAAAAACAGCAAGGTAACTAATGATAAAAGTGAGCGTAAACGGTATTGCAATGTGTTGAAACAAGGCCTAGGGTTCATACTTTCACTAGTGCAAGTTCTCTCAACAATAATAACATAATTGGATCATATAACTATCCCTCAACATGCAACAAAGAGTCACTCCAAAGTCACTAATAGCAGAGAACAAATGAAGAGATTATTGTAGGGTACAAAACCACCTCAAAGTTATTCTTTTTGATTGATCTATTCAAGAGTTCGTACTAGAATAACACCTTAAGACACAAATCAACCAAAACCCTAATGTCACCTAGATACTCCAATGTCACCTCAAGTATCTGTGGGTATGATTATACGATATGCATCACACAATCTCAGATTCATCTATACAACCAACACAAAGAAGTTCAAAGAGTGCCCCAAAGTTTCTACCGGAGAGTCAAGGCAAAAACGTGTGCCAACCCCTATGCATAAGTTCACGAGGTCACAGAACTCACAAGTTGATCACCAAAACATACATCAAGTGGATCATGTGATATCCCATTGTCACCACAGATAAGCACATGCAAGACATACATCAAGTGTTCTCAAATCCTTAAAGACTCAATCCAATAAGATAACTTCAAAGGGAAAACTCAATTTATCACAAGAGAGTTGTGTTGGGGAACGTAGTAATTTCAAAAAATTTCCTACGCACACGCAAGATCATGGTGATGCATAGCAACGAGAGGGGAGAGTATGATCTACGTACCCTTGTAGATCGACAACGGAAGCGTTAACTTGGTTGATGTAGTCGTACGTCTTCACGGCCCGACCAATCAAGCACCGAAACTATAGCACCTCCGAGTTGTAGCACACGTTCAGCTCGATGACGATCCCCGGACACCGATCCAGCAAAGAGTCGGGGAAGAGTTCCGTCAGCACGACGGCGTGGTGACGATCTTGATGTGCTACCGTCGCAGGGCTTCGCCTAAGCACCGCTACAATATTATCGAGGACTATGGTGGAAGGGGGCACCGCACACGGCTAAGAATATGATCACGTGGATCAACTTGTGTCTCTAGGGGTGTCCCGTGCCTCCGTATATAAAGGCTCAAAAGGGGGGGCTGGCTGGCCAAGAGGTGGTGCGCCAGGAGGAGTCCTACTCCTTCCGGGAGTAGGACTCCCCCCTTTCCTAGATGGAATAGGATTGGCGGAGGGGGGAAAAGAGGAGAGAGAGGAGGAAGGGGGGCCGACCCCCTCTCCTTGTCCTATTCGGACCAAGGGGGGGGAGGGGCGCGCGGCCCATCTCTGGCCACCTCTCCTCTCTTCCACTAAGGCCCACTAAGGCCCATATACTTCCCGGGGGGTTCCGGTAACCTCCGGTACTCCGGTAAAATCCCGATTTCACCCGGAACACTTCCGATATCCAAACATAGGCTTCCAATATATCAATCTTTATGTCTCGACCATTTCGAGACTCCTCGTCATGTCCGTGATCACATCCGGGACTCTGAACAACCTTCGGTACATCAAAATGCATAAACTCATAATATAACTGTCATCATAACTTTAAGCGTGTGGACCCTACGGGATCGAGAACAATGTAGACATGACCGAGACATGTCTCCGGTCAATAACCAATAGCGGAACCTGGATGCTCATATTGGCTCCTACATATTCTATGAAGATCTTTTATCGGTCAGACCGCATAACAACATACGTTGTTCCCTTTGTCATCGGTATGTTACTTGCCCGAGATTCGATCGTCGGTATCCAATACCTAGTTCAATCTCGTTACCGGCAAGTCTCTTTACTCGTTCCGTAATTCATCATCTCACAACTAACTCATTAGTTGCAATGCCTGCAAGGCTTATGTGATGTGCATTACCGAGAGGGCCCAGAGATACCTCTCCGACAATCAGAGTGACAAATCCTAATCTCGAAATACGCCAACCCAACATGTACCTTTGGAGACACCTGTAGAGCTCCTTTATAATCACCCAGTTACATTGTGACGTTTGGTAGCACACAAAGTGTTCCTCCGGCAAACGGGAGTTGCAAAATCTCATAGTTATAGGAACATGTATAAGTCATGAAGAAAGCAAAAGCAACATACTAAACGATCGGGTGCTAAGCTAATGGAATGGGTCATGTCAATCAGATCATTCATCTAATGATGTGATCCTATTAATCAAATGACAACTCTTTGTCCATGGTTAGGAAACATAACCATCTTTGATCAACAAGCTAGTCTAGTAGAGGCATACTAGTGACACTCTGTTTGTCTATGTATTCACACATGTATTATGTTTTCGGTTAATACAATTCTAGCATGAATAGTAAACTTTTATCATGATATATAAGGAAATAAATAATAACTTTATTATTGCCTCTAGGGCATATTTCCTTCAGTCTCCCACTTGCACTAGAGTCAATAATCTAGATTACACAGTAATGATTCTAACACCCATGGAGCCTTGGTGCTGATCATGTTTTGCTCGTGGAAGAGGCTTAGTCAACGGGTCTGCTACATTCAGATCCGTATGTATCTTGCAAATCTCTATGTCTCCCACCTGGACTAGATCCCGGATGGAATTGAAGCGTCTCTTGATGTGCTTGGTTCTCTTGTGAAATCTGGATTCCTTTGCCAAGGCAATTGCACCAGTATTGTCACAAAAGATTTTCATTGGACCCGATGCACTAGGTATGACACCTAGATCGGATATGAACTCCTTCACCCAGACTCCTTCATTCGCTGCTTCCGAAGCAGCTATGTATTCCGCTTCACACGTAGATCCCGCCACGACGCTCTGTTTAGAACTGCACCAACTGACAACTCCACTGTTTAATGTAAACACGTATCCGGTTTGCGATTTAGAATCGTCCGGATCAGTGTCAAAGCTTGCATCAACGTAACCGTTTATGATGAGCTCTTTGTCACCTCCATATATGAGAAACATATCCTTAGTCCTTTTCAGGTACTTTAGGATGTTCTTGACCGCTGTCCAGTGATCCACTCCTGGATTACTTTGGTACCTCCCTGCTAGACTTATAGCAAGGCACACATCAGGTCTGGTACACAGCATTGCATACATGATAGAGCCTATGGCTGACGCATAGGGAATATCTTTCATTTTCTCGCTATCTCCTGCAGTGGTCGGGCATTGAGTCTGACTCAACTTCACACCTTGTAACACAGGCAAGAACCCTTTCTTTGCTTGATCCATTTTGAACTTCTTCAAAATCTTGTCAAGGTATGTGCTTTGTGAAAGTCCAATTAAGCGTCTTGATCTATCTCTATAGATCTTTATGCCTAATATGTAAGCAGCTTCACCGAGGTCTTTCATTGAAAAACTCTTATTCAAGTATCCCTTTATGCTATCCAGAAATTCTATAGCATTTCCAATCAGTAATATGTCATCCACATATAATATCAGAAATGCTACAGAGCTCCCACTCACTTTCTTGTAAATACAGGCTTCTCCAAAGGTCTGTATAAAACCAAATGCTTTGATCACACTATCAAAGCGTTTATTCCAACTCTGAGAGGCTTGCACCAGTCCATAAATGGATCGCTGGAGCTTGCACGCTTTGTTAGCTCCCTTTGGATCGACAAAACCTTCCGGTTGCATCATATACAACTCTTCTTCTAGAAATCCATTCAGGAATGCAGTTTTGACATCCATCTGCCAAATTTCATAATCATAAAATGCGGCAATTGCTAACATGATTCGGACAGACTTAAGCATCGCTACGGGTGAGAAGGTCTCATCGTAGTCAACCCCTTGAACTTGTCGAAAACCTTTTGCGACAAGTCGAGCTTTGTAGATAGTAATATTACCGTCAGCGTCAGTCTTCTTCTTGAAGATCCATTTATTCTCAATTGCTTGCCGATCATCGGGCAAGTCAACCAAAGTCCATACTTTGTTCTCATACATGGATCCCATCTCAGATTTCATGGCTTCAAGCCATTTTTCGGAATCTGGGCTCACCATTGCTTCTTCATAGTTCGTAGGTTCATCATGATCTAGTAGCATGACTTCCAGAACAGGATTTCCGTACCACTTTGGCGCGGATCTTACTCTGGTTGATCTATGGGGTTCAGTAGTATCTTGTTCTGAAGTTTCATGATCATTATCATTAGCTTCCTCACTAATTGGTGTAGGTGTCGCAGAAACAGGTTTCTGTGATGTACTACTTTCCAATAAGGGAGCAGGTATAGTTACCTCGTCAAGTTCTACTTTCCTCCCACTCACTTCTTTCGAGAGAAACTCCTTCTCTAGAAAGGATCCATTCTTACCAATGAATGTCTTGCCTTCGGATCTGTGATAGAAGGTTTACCCAACAGTCTCCTTTGGGTATCCTATGAAGACACATTTCTCCGATTTGGGTTCGAGCTTATCAGGTTGAAGCTTTTTCACATAAGCATCGCAGCCCCAAACTTTAAGAAACGACAACTTTGGTTTCTTGCCAAACCATAGTTCATAAGGTGTCGTCTCAACGGATTTTGATGGTGCCCTATTTAACGTGAATGCGGCCGTCTCTAAAGCATAACCCCAAAATGATAGCGGTAAATTTGTAAGAGACATCATAGATCGCACCATATCAAGTAAAGTACGATTACGACGTTCGGACACACCATTACGCTGAGGTGTTCCGGGTGGTGTGAGTTGCGAAACTATTCCGCATTGTTTCAGATGTAGACCAAACTCGTAACTCAAATATTCTCCTCCACGATCAGATCGCAGAAACTTTATTTTCTTGTTACGATGATTTTCAACTTCACTCTGAAATTCTTTGAACTTTTCAAATGTTTCAGACTTATGCTTCATTAAGTAGATGTACCCATATCTGCTTAAATCATCTGTGAAGGTGAGAAAATAACGATATCCGCCACGAGCCTCAACATTCATCGGACCACATACATCTGTATGTATGATTTCCAACAAATCTGTTGCTCTCTCCATTGTACTGGAGAATGGTGTTTTAGTCATCTTGCCCATAAGGCATGGTTCGCAAGTACCAAGTGATTCATAATCAAGAGGTTCCAAAAGTCCATCGGTATGGAGTTTCTTCATGCGCTTTACACCGATATGACCTAAACGGCAGTGCCACAAATAAGTTGCACTATCATTATCAACTCTGCATCTTTTGGCTTCAACATTATGAATATGTGTGTTACTACTATCGAGATTCACCAAAAATAGACCACTCTTCAAAGGTGCATGACCATAAAAGATATTACTCATATAAATAGAACAACCATTATTCTCTGATTTAAATGAATAACCGTCTCGCATTAAACAAGATCCAGATATAATGTTCATGCTCAACGCTGGCACCAAATAACAATTATTTAGGTCTAATACTAATCCCGAAGGTAGATGTAGAGGCAGCGTGCCGACCACGATCACATCGACTTTAGAACCATTTCCCACGCGCATTGTCACCTCGTCCTTTGCCAGTGTTCACTTAATCCGTAGTCCCTGTTTCGAGTTGCAAATATTAGCAACAGAACCAGTATCAAATACCCAGGTGCTACTGCGAGCTCTAGTAAGGTACACATCAATAACATGTATATCACATATACCTTTGTTCACCTTTCCATCCTTCTTATCCGCTAAATACTTGGGGCGGTTCCGCTTCCAGTGACCAGTCTGCTTGCAGTAGAAGCACTCAGTTTCAGGCTTAGGTCCAGACTTGGGTTTCTTCTCCTGATCAGCAACTTGCTTGCTTTTCTTCTTGAAGTTCCCCTTCTTCTTCCCTTTGCCCTTTTTCTTGAAACTAGTGGTCTTGTTGACCATCAACACTTGATGCTCCTTCTTGATTTCTACCTCCGCAGCTTTCAGCATTGCGAAGAGCTCGGGAATAGTCTTATTCATCCCTTGCATATTATAGTTCATCACAAACCTCTTGTAGCTTGGTGGCAGTGATTGGAGAATTCTGTCAATGACGCAATCATCTGGAAGATTAACTCCCATCTGAATCAAGTGATTATTATACCCAGACATTTTGAGTATATGCTCACTGACAGAACTATTCTCCTCCATCTTGCAGCTATAGAACTTATTGGAGACTTCATATCTCTCAATCTGGGCATTTGCTTGAAATATTAACTTCAACTCCTGGAACATCTCATATGCTCCATGACATTCAAAACGTTGTTGAAGTCCCGATTCTAAGCCGTAAAGCATGGCACACTGAACTATCGAGTAGTCATCAGCTTTGCTCTGCCAGATGTTCATAACATCTGGTGTTGCTCCAGCAGCAGGCCTGGCACCCAGCGGTGCTTCCAGGATGTAATTCTTCTGTGCGGCCTGGCACCCAGATGGACGTAGAGCTTATCACACCCAATCATCATGTGGTGTCTGGGCACGACGAACTTTGGCAACGGTGCATACTCAGGGAGAACACTTTTATCTTGAAATTTAGTGAAAGATCATCTTATAATGCTACCGTCAATCAAAGCAAGATAAGATGCATAAAAGATAAACATCACATGCAATCAATATAAGTGATAAGATATGGCCATCATCTTGTGCTTGTGATCTCCATCGTTGAACCACCATCGTGATCACCATCGTCACCGGCGCGACACCTTGATCTCCATCATAGCATCGTTGTCGTCTCGCCAATCTTATGCTTCTACGACTATCGCTACCTCTTAGTGATAAAGTAAAGCATTACAGGGCGATTGCATTGCATACAATAAAGCGACAACCATATGGCTCCTGCCGGCTGCCGATAACTCGGTTACAAAACATGATCATCTCATACAATAAAATTTAGCATCATGTCTTGACCATATCACATCACAACATGCCCTGCAAAAACAAGTTAGACGTCCTCTACTTTGTTGTTGCAAGTTTTACGTGGCTGCTACGGGCTTAAGCAAGAACCAATCTTACCTACGCATCAAAACGACAACGATAGTTTGTCAAGTTGGTGCTGTTTTAACCTTCGCAAGGACCGGGCATAGCCACACTCGGTTCAACTAAAGTTGGAGAAACTGTCACCCGCAAGCCACCTATGTGCAAAGCACGTCGGGAGAACCGGTCTCACGTAAGCGTACGCGTAATGTCGGTCCGGGCCGCTTCGTCCAACAATACCGCCGAACCAAAGTATGACATGCTGGTAAGCAGTATGACTTATATCGCCCACAACTCACTTGTGTTCTACTCGTGCATATAACATCAACATATAAAACCTAGGCTCGAATGCCACTGTTGGGGAACGTAGTAATTTCAAAAAAATTCCTACGCACACGCAAGATCATGGTGATGCATAGCAACGAGAGGGGAGATTATGATCTACGTACCCTTGTAGATCGACAACGGAAGCGTTAACTTGGTTGATGTAGTCGTACGTCTTCACGGCCCGACCGATCAAGCACCGAAACTACGGCACCTCCGAGTTCTAGCACACGTTCAGCTCGATGACGATCCCCGGACTCCGATCCAGCAAAGTGTTGGGGAAGAGTTCCGTCAGCACGACGGCGTGGTGACGATCTTGATGTGCTACCATCGCAGGGCTTCGCCTAAGCACCGCTACAATATTATCGAGGACTATGGTGGAAGGGGGCACCGCACACGGCTAAGAATATGATCACGTGGATCAACTTGTGTCTCTAGGGGTGTCCCGTGCCTCCATATATAAAGGCTCAAAAGGGGGGGCTGGCCGGCCAAGAGGTGGTGCGCCAGGAGGAGTCCTACTCCTTCCGGGAGTAGGACTCCCCCCCTTTCCTAGTTGGAATAGGATTCGCGGAGGGGGGAAAAGAGGAGAGAGAGAGAGGAGGAAGGGGGGCCGGCCCCCTCTCCTTGTCCTATTCGGACCAAGGGGGGGAGGGGCGCGCGGCCCATCTCTGGCCACCTCTCCTCTCTTCCACTAAGGCCCACTAAGGCCCATATACTTCCCGGGGGGTTCCGGTAACCTCCGGTACTCCGGTAAAATCCCGATTTCACCCGGAACACTTCCGATATCCAAACATAGGCTTCCAATATATCAATCTTTATATCTCGACCATTTCGAGACTCCTCATCATGTCGGTGATCACATCCGGGACTCCGAAAAACCTTCGGTACATCAAAATACATAAACTCATAATATAACTGTCATTGTAACCTTAAGCGTGCGGACCCTACGGGTTCGAGAACAATGTAGACATGACCGAGACATGTCTCCGGTCAATAACCAATAGCGGAACCTGGATGCTCATACTGGCTCCTACATATTCTCCGAAGATCTTTTATCGGTCAGACCGCATAACAACATACGTTGTTCCCTTTGTCATCGGTATGTTACTTGCCCGAGATTCAATCATCGGTATCCAATACCTAGTTCAATCTCGTTACCAGCAGGTCTCTTTACTCGTTCCGTAATACATCATATCACAACTAACTCATTAGTTGCAATGCTTGCAAGGCTTATGTGATGTGCATTACTGAGAGGGCCCAGAGATACCTCTCCGATAATCGGAGTGACAAATCCTAATCTCGAAATACGCCAACCCAACATGTACCTTTGGAGACACCTGTAGAGCTCCTCTATAATCACCCACTTATGTTGTGATGTTTGGTAGCAAACAAAGTGTTCCTCCGGCAAACGGGAGTTGCAAAATCTCATAGTCATAGGAACATGTATAAGTCATGAAGAAAGCAATAGCAACATACTAAACGATCGGGTGCTAAGCTAATGGAATGGGTCATGTCAATCAGATCATTCATCTAATGATGTGATCCTGTTAATCAAATGACAACTCTTTGTCCATGGTTAGGAAACATAACCATCTTTGATCAACAAGCTAGTCTAGTAGAGGCATACTAGTGACACTCTGTTTGTCTATGTATTCACACATGTATTATGTTTCCGGTTAATACAATTCTAGCATGAATAATAAACTTTTATCATGATATATAAGGAAATAAATAATAACTTTATTATTGCCTTTAGGGCATATTTCCTACAAGTAGAGGGGGAGAAACATCATAAGATCCAAATATAATAGCAAAGCTTGCGATACATCAAGATCGTGCCAACTCAAGAACACGAGAGAGAGAGAGAGATCAAACACATAGCTACTGGTACATACCCTCAGCCCCGAGGGTGAACTACTCCCTCCTCGTCATGGAGAGCGTCGGGATGATGAAGATGGCCACCGGAGAGGGATCCCCCTCCGGCAGGGTGCTAGAATGGGTCTAGATTGGTTTTCGGTGGCTACGGAGGCTTCTAGCGGCGGAACTCCCGATCTATTCTGCTCCTCGGTGTTTTTAGGGTATATTGATATATATATGGGTGAAAGAAGTCGGTCAGGGGAGCCACGAGGGGCCCACGAGGGGCCCACGAGGGTGGGGGCGCGCCTCCCTGCCTCGTGGCTTCCTCGAAGCTTCCCTGACGTCTACTCCAAGTCTCCTGGATTGCTTCCATTCCAAAAATAACTCTCCCGAGGGTTTCATTCCGTTTGGACTTCATTTGATATTCCTTTTCTTTGAAACACTGAAATAGGCAAGAAAACAACAATTTGGGCTGGGCCTCCGGTTAATAGGTTAGTCCCAAAAATAATATAAAAGTGTTTAGTAAAGCCCATAAACATCCAAAATTGATAATTAATAGCATGGAGCAATCAAAAATTATATATATGTTGGAGACGCATCAAGCATCCCCAAGCTTAGTTCCTGCTCGTCCTAGAGTAGGTAAATGATAAAAAACAGAATTTTTGATGTGGAATGCTACCTAACATATTTATCCATGTAATTCTCTTTATTGTGGCAAGAACATTCAGATCCATAAGATTCAATACAAAATTTTAATATTGACATAAAAATAATAATACTTCAAGCATACTAACAAAGTAATCATGTATTCTCAAAATAACATGGCCAAAGAAAGCTATCCCTACAAAATCATATATTCTGGCTATGCTCTAACTTCATCACACGAAATATTTAAATCATGCACAACCCCGATGACAAGCCAGGCAATTGTTTCATACTTTTGATGTTCTCAAACTTTTTCAATCTTCACGCAATACATGAGCGTGAGCCATGGACATAGCACTAATGGTGGTTGTGGAGAAGACAAAAAAGGAGAAGATAGTCTCACATCAACTAGGCGTATCAACGGGCTATGGAGATGCCCATCAATAGATATCAATGTGAGTGAGTAGGGATTGCCATGCAACGGATGCACTAGAGCTATAAGTGTATGAAAGCTCAACAAAAGAAAGTAAGTGGGTGTGCATCCAACTTGCTTGCTCACGAAGACCTAGGGCACTTTGAGGAAGCCCATCATTGGAATATACAGGCCAAATTCTATAATGTAAAATTCCCACTAGTATATGAAAGTGACAACATAGGAGACTCTCTATCATGAAGATCATGCTGCTACTTTGAAGCACAAGTGTGGTATAAGGATAGTAGCATTGGCCCTTCTCTCTTTTTCTCTCATTCATTTTTTGTTTTGTTTTTTGGGCCTGCTCTTTTTTATGGCCTCTTTTTTCTTCTTTTTTTATTTTTTCTTCTGGAGTCTCATCCCGACTTGTGGGGGAATCATAGTCTCCATCATCCTTTCCTCACATGGGACGATGCTCTAATAATGATGATCATCGCACTTTTATTTACTTACAACTCAAGAATTACAACTCGATACTTAGAACAAAATATGACTCTATGTGAATGCCTCCGGCGGTGTACCGGGATGTGCAATGAATCAAGAGTGACGTGTATGAAAAAATTATGAACGGTGGCTTTGCCACAAATACGATGTCAATTACATGATCATGCATGGCAGTATGACAATGATGGAGCGTGTCATAATAAACAGAATGATCTCGGAATGGCTATGGAAATGCCATAATAGGTAGGTATGGTGGCTGTTTTGAGGAAGGTATATGGTGGGTTTATGGTACCGGCGAAAGTTGCGCGGTACTAGAGAGGCTAGCAATGGTGGAAGGGTGAGAGTGCGTATAATCCATGGACTCAACATTAGTCATAAAGAACTCACATACTTATTGCAAAAATCTATTAGGTATCAAAACGAAGTATTACATGCATGCTCCTAGGGGGATAAATTGGTAGGAAAAGACCATCGCTCGTCCCCGACCGCCACTCATAAGGAAGACAATCAATAAATAAATCATGCTCCGACTTCATCACATAACGGTTCACCATACGTGCATGCTACGGGAATCACAAAATTCAACACAAGTATTTCTCAAATTCACAACTACTCAACTAGCATGACTCTAATATCACCATCTTTATATCTCAAAACAATCATCAAGTATCAAACTTCTCATAGTATTGAATGCACTTTATATGAAAGTTTTTATTATATCCCTCTTGGATGCCCATCATATTAGGACTAAATTCATAACCAAAGAAAATTACCATGCTGTTCTAAAAGACTCTAAAAATAATATAAGTGAAGCATGAGATTTCATCTATTTCTTCAAAATAAAACCACCTGATCCGTGCTCTAAAAAGATATAAGTGAAGGACTAGAGCAAATGACAAACTACTCCAAAAGATATAAGTCAAGCCCAATGAGTAGTCGAATAATTATGCAAATATGTGAAGACTCTAATATTTAAGAATTTAAGATCTTGGTATTTTATTCAAACATCATGCAAAACAAAATAAAATGAAATGACGCTCCAAGCAAAACACATATCATGTGGTGAATAAAAATATAGCTCCAAGTAAAGTTACCGATGAATGAAGACGAAAGAGGGGATGCCTTCCAGGGCATCCCCAAGCTTAGGCTCTTGGTTGTCCTTGAATATTACCTTGGGGGTGCCTTGGGCCTCCCCAAGCTTAGGCTCTTGCCACTCCTTATTCCATAGTCCATCGAATCTTTACCCAAAACTTGAAAACTTCACAACAGAAAACTCATAAGCTCCGTTAGTATAAGAAAATAAATCACCACTTAGGTACTGTTGTGAACTCATTATAAATTCATATTGGTGTTAAACCTACTGTATTCCAACTTTTCTATGGTTCATAAACTCTATTACTAGCCATAGATTCATCAAAATAAGCAAACAACACACGGAAAACAGAATCTGTCAAACACAGAATAGTCTGTAGTAATATGTAGGTTTCGAATACTTCTGTAACCCGAAAAAATCTAAACTAAACTTCTGGACGTGAGTAATTTATCTATTAATCATCTGAAAAAATAATTAACTAAATATCACTCTCCATTAAAAAATGGCAGCAAATCTCGTGAGCGCTAAAGTTTCTGTTTTTTACAGCAAGATCGCAAAGACTTTCCCCAAGTCTTCCCAAAGGTTCTACTTGGCACAAACACTAATTAAAACATAAAACCATATCTAAACAGAGGCTAGATGAATTATTTATTACTAAACAGGAGCAAAAAGCAAATAACAAAAATAAAATTGGGTTGCCTCCCAACAAGCGCTATAGTTTAACGCCCCTAGCTAGGCATGATGATTTCAATGATGCTCACATAAAAGATAAGAATTGAAACATAAAGAGAGCATAATGAAGAACATAACTAGCACATTTAAGTCTAAACCACTTCCTATGCATAGGGATTTTTTGAGCAAACAACTTGTGGGAACAATAATCAACTTGCATAGGAAGGTAAAACAAGGATAACTTCAAGATTTTCAACATACAGAGAGGAAACTTGATATTATTGCAACTCCTACAAGCATATATTCCTCCCTCATAATAAATTTCATTAGCATCATGAATAAATTAAACAATATAACCATCACATAGAGCATTCTTTTCATGATCTACAAGCATAGAAAATTTACTACTCTCCACATAAGCAAAATTCTTCTTATTCAGAATAGTGGGAGTATCATAAGAAACTCGAACACTATAAATTGTTTCCACATTGAAAGAATAATGTTCAGAAAAAGGGTAATCATAATCATGACAAGTTTTATAAATATAATCATCACTACTTTTGATAGCATAAGTGTCATCACAATAATCATCATAGGTAGCAACTTTGTTCTCATCATAATCAATTGAAACCTCTTCCAAGATAGTGGAATCATTACTAAATAAAGTCATGACCTCTCCAAATCCACTTTCATAATTTTCACAATAAGATTCAACATTCTCCAAAATAGTGGGATCATTACTTCCTAAAGTTGACACTCTTCCAAACCCACTTTCATTAATATAATCATCGTAAGTAGGATGCATGCTACCATCATAATAAATTTGCATATCAAAACTTGGGAGACTACAAATATCATCTTCATTAAACATAACATCCCCAAGCTTGGAACTAACATTAATTGCAGCAAATACATTCTCAAACATGTCATTCTCATCAAACATAGCATCCCCAAGCTTGGGCCTTTTCATATCATAAGCATAATCACTATCATCATTGATAGTATTGATAACACCAATAGTATAACAATTATCATCATCACAATGAGTAATAGGAGAAACATCATTTGGGAGGGATACCTATTCACCTATACTGCTCCGTATTTTCTTTTTCTTCTTCACATCATGTGTGGGTTTAATCCTCTTTTCGGAGCTCCTTATTGAGGAGATTGGTTGAATAGAAAGCTCCTCCTCGTTACCTGATTCATCATAAGAAATAATAGGAGGATATTGGGAATCCTCTTCCCTTTCATTAGTATTATCTTCATCCTCTATTTGTTTTATTTTCTTTATGTAATTGGCAATATAAGGATTTTCAATGCAATTCACCGCACAATACATAAGAATTTCTTCTAGATCAATATCGAGGAATTTCTCAAGGTTATATTCTGGAATATGCTTAGTTATACGTTTCATTTATTCATAACCCAAAATAAAACTAAGTTCATTATGATGTGCAAGGGAATTCAAATCATCATAATTGTTGGACACGATACGATCATGAAACAATTTGCATTTGAGATTTAAATGACCATGTTCATTGCAAAGTTCACAAGTATGGTGATGAAATTTTAAATTTTCAGCACAAACATCTAGCCTTTCTTGCAACCATTTAGTTTCCAAATACTTATGCCTCTTGCAAAATCTATCTTCCCTATTTGGTGTGTACTTGCAAACTCTATGCACTCCACAAAAATTGACATGCTTATAAGAGACATTTTCATTATGACTAGTGCAATCATTATTAGTACTATGGATATTCAAGGAGTTCGTACTAACAACATTGCAATCATGCTCATCATTCAATGATTTAGTGCCAAACATTTTATAGACTTCTTCTTCTAGCACTTGAGCACAATTTTCCTTTCCATCATTCTCACAAAAAATATTAAAAAGATGAAGCGTATGAGGCAAATTCAATTCCATTTTTTTGTAGTTTTATTTTATAAACTAAACTAGTGCTAAAAAAGAAACAAAAAGATTAGATTGCAAGATCTAAAGATATACCTTCAAGCGCTAACCTCCCCGGCAACGGTGCCAGAAAAGGGCTTGATGTCTACTACACAATCTTCTTATTGTAGATGTTGTTGGGCCTCCAAGTGCAGAGGTTTGTAGGACAGTAGCAAATTTCCCTCAAGTGGACGACCTAAGGTTTATCAATCCGTGGGAGGCATAGGATGAAGATGGTCTCTGTCAAGCAACCCTGCAACCAAATAACAAAGAGTCGCTTGTGTCCCCAACACACCCAATACAATGGTAAATTGTATAGGTGCACTAGTTCAGCGAAGAGATGGTGATACAAGTGCAATATGGATGGTAGATATAGGTTTTTGCAATCTGAAAATATAAAAACAGCAAGGTAAATAATGATAAAAGGGAGCGTAAACGGTATTGAAATGTGTTGAAACAAGGCCTAGGATTCATACTTTCACTAGTGCAAGTTCTCTCAACAATAATAACATAATTGGATTATATAACTATCCCTCAACATGCAACAAAGAGTCACTCCAAAGTCACTAATAGCGGAGAACAAACGAAGAGATTATTGTAGGGTACGAAACCACCTCAAAGTTATTCTTTCTGATCGATCTATTCAAGAGTTCGTACTAGAATAACACCTTAAGACACAAATCAACCAAAACCCTAATGTCACCTAGACACTCCAATGTCACCTCAAGTATCCGTGGGTATGATTATACGATATGCATCACACAATCTCAGATTCATCTATTCAACCAACAGAAAGAACTTCAAAGAGTGCCCCAAAGTTTCTATCAAAGAGTCAAGACAAAAACGTGTGCCAACCCCTATGCATAAGTTCACAAGGTCATGGAACTTGCAAGTTGATCACCGAAACATACATCAAGTGGATCACGTGATATCCCATTGTCACCACAGATAAGCACATGCAAGACATACATCAAGTGTTCTCAAATCCTTAAAGACACAATCCGATAATATAACTTCAAAGGGAAAACTCAATTCATCACCAGAGAGTAGAGGGGGAGAAACATCATAAGATCGAAATATAATAGCAAAGCTCGCGATACATCAAGATCGTGCCGACTCAAGAACACGAGAGATAGAGAGAGAGATCAAACACATTGCTACTGGTACATACCCTCAGCCCCGAGGGTTAACTACTCCCTCCTCATCATGGAGAGCGTCGGGATGATGAAGATGGCCACCGGAGAGGGATCCCCTCTCCGGCAGGGTGCTAGAACGGGTCTAGATTGGTTTTCAGTGGCTACGGAGGCTTCTGGCGGCGGAACTCCCGATCTATTCTGCTCCTCGATGTTTTTAGGGTATATTGATATATATAGGTGAATGAAGTCAGTCAGGGGAGCCACGAGGGGCCCACGAGGGTGGGGGCATGCCTAGGGGGGTAGGGCGCGCCTCCCTGCCTCGTGGATTCCTCGAAGCTTCCCTGACGTCTACTCCAAGTCTCCTGGATTGCTTCCATTCCAAAAATAACTCTCCCGAGGGTTTCATTCCGTTTGGACTCCATTTGATATTCCTTTTCTTTGAAACACTGAAATAGGCAAGAAAACAACAATTTGGGCCGGGCCTCCGGTTTATAGGTTAGTCCCAAAAATAATATAAAAGTGTTTAGTAAAGCCCATAAACATCCAAAATTGATAACTAATAGCATGAAACAATCAGAAATTATATATATGTTGGAGACGTATCAAGCATCCCCAAGCTTACTTCCTGCTCGTCCTCAAGTAGGTAAATGACAAAAACAGAATTTTTGATGTGGAATGCTACCTAACATATTTATCCATGTAATTCTCTTTATTGTGGCAAGAATATTCAGATCCATAAGATTCAAGATAAAAGTTTAATATTGACATAAAAAATAATAATAATTCAAGCATACTAACAAAGTAATCATGTCTTCTCAAAATAACATGGCCAAATAAAGCTATCCCTACAAAATCATATATTCTGGATATGCTCTAACTTCATCACGCAAAATATTTAAATCATGCACAACCCTGATGACAAGCTAGGCAATTGTTTCATACTTTTGATGTTCTCAAACTTTTTAATCTTCACGCAATACATGAGCGTGAGCCATGGACATAGCACTAATGGTGGTTGTGGAGAAGACAAAAAAGGAGAAGATAGTCTCACATCAACTAGGCGTATCAACAGGCTATGGAGATGCCCATCAATAGATATCAATGTGAGTGAGTAGGGATTGCCATGCAACGGATGCACTAGAGCTATAAGTGTATGAAAGCTCAACAAAAGAAAGTAAGTGGGTGTGCATCCAACTTGCTTGCTCACGAAGACCTAGGGCACTTTGAGTAAGCCCATCATTGGAATATACAGGCCAAGTTCTATAATGTAAAATTCCCACTAGTATATGAAAGAGACAACATAGGAGACTCTCTATCATGAAGATCATGCTGCTACTTTGAAGCACAAGTGTGGTAAAAGGATAGTAGCATTGCCCCTTCTCTCTTTTTCTCTCATTCATTTTTTGTTTTGTTTTTTGGGCCTTCTCTTTTTTATGGCCTCTTTTTTCTTCTTTTTTTTATTTTTTTGTCTGGAGTCTCATCCCGACTTGTGGGGGAATCATAGTCTCCATCATCCTTTCCTCACATGGGACGATGCTCTAATAATGATGATCATCGCACTTTTATTTACTTACAACTCAAGAATTACAACTCGATACTTAGAACAAAATATGACTCTATGTGAATGCCTCCGACGGTGTACCGGGATGTGCAATGAATCAAGAGTGACATGTATGAAAAAATTATGAACGGTGGCTTTGCCACAAATACGATGTCAACTACATGATCATGCATGGCAGTATGACAATGATGGAGCGTGTCATAATAAACAGAATGATCTCAGAATGGCTATGGAAATGCCATAATAGGTAGGTATGGTGGCTGTTTTGAGGAAGGTATATGGTGGGTTTATGGTACCGGCGAAAGTTGCGCGGTACTAGAGAGGCTAGCAATGGTGGAAGGGTGAGAGTGCGTATAATCCATGGACTCAACATTAGTCATAAAGAACTCACATACTTATTGCAAAAATCTATTAGTTATCGAAACAAAGTATTACATGCATGCTCCTAGGGGGATAAATTGGTAGGAAAAGACCATCGCTCATCCCCGACCGCCACTCATAAGGAAGACAATCAATATGAAGACCAGGGGCCCACACCCTTTCCATGAGGGTGGGGGGTGCGCCCCCCCTAGGGCGCGCCCCCCTACCTCGTGGGCCCCCTATTGACCCTCCGACGCCAACTCCAACTCTATATATTTGCTTTTGGAGAGAAAAAAACCAGAGAGAAGAAATCATCACGTTTTACAATACGGAGCCGTCGCCAAGCCCTAAAACCTCTTGGGAGGGCTGATCTGGAGTCCGTTCGGGGCTCCGGAGAGGTGGATTCGTCGCTGTCGTCATCATCAACCATCCTCCATCACCAATTTCATGATGCTCACCGCCATGCGTGAGTAATTCCATCGTAGGCTTGCTGGACGGTGATGGGTTGGATGAGATTTATCATGTAATCGAGTTAGTTTTGTTAGGGTTTGATCCCTAGTATCCACTATGTTCTGAGATTGATGTTGCTATGACTTTGCTATGCTTAATGCTTGTCACTAGGACCCGAGTGCCATGATTTCAGATCTGAACCTATTATGTTTTCATGAATATATGTGAGATCTTGATCCTATCTTGCAAGTCTATAGTCACCTACTATGTGTATTGATCCGGCAACCCCGAAGTGACAATAATCGAGACCACTCCCGGTGATGACGATAGTTTGAGGAGTTCATGTATTCACTATGTGCTAATGCTTTGTTCCGGTTCTCTATTAAAAGGAGGCCTTAATATCCCTTAGTTTCCAATAGGACCGCGCTGCCACGGGAGGGTAGGACAAAAGATGTCATGCAAGTTCTTTTCCATAAGCACGTATGACTATATACGGAATACATGCCTACATTACATTGACGAACTGGAGCTAGTTCTGTGTCACCCTATGTTATGACTGTTACATGATGAACCGCATCCGTCATAATTATCCATCACTGATCCGGTGCCTACGAGTTTTCCATATACTGGTTTACGTTTATTTACTTTCCCGCTGCTACTGTTACAATCACTACAAAATACCAAAAACATTACTTTTGCTGTCTTTACTTTTGTTGCCGTTACCACCACTATCATATTACTGTGCTACTAAACACTTTGCTGCAGATACTAAGTTTCCAGGTGTGGTTGAATTGACAACTCAGCTGGTAATACTTGAGAATATTCTTTGGCTCCCCTTGTGTCGAATCAATAAATTTGGGTTAAATACTCTACCCTCGAAAACGGTTGCGATCCCCTATACTTGTGGGTTATCAAGACCTTTTTCTGGCGCCGTTGCCGGGGAACATAGCTCTATTCTTTTAGTCACTTGGGATTTATATCTGCTGGACACTATGAAGAACTTGAGACATCCAAAAACCAAGATCTATCCCTCAACTACGAGGGGAGGTAAGGAACTACCATCTAGCTCTGCACTTGATTCACCTTCTGTTATGAGTAAGTTAGTGACACCTACACCTGCTTCTGCTATTCGTTCCGATATGTCGCATGTTATTGATGATGCCACTTCTACTATGCATGATACTTATGATGAAACTGCTTCTATGCCTGATACTACTGTGCCCCTTAGTGAATTTCTTGAAGAACAAATTGCTAGGGCTAGAGAAAGAGAAATTGATGAAACTGAATACGATGATGATAGTGATGATGAAAATATGCCTGTTATTCCTGAAGGTTATCTTTTTGATAAAGATGCTTCTTTAGCTATTTTAGCTTGCAGAGATAGATATGAGCTTAAGAGGTTATTAATTAAATGGAACAAAGAATCACTTAGAGATAAAATGAAACTCCTACTTTTGCTACTTCACCTATATGTGTTCCTGATAAAGATTATGAATTCTCTATTGATCCTGATATAATTACTTTGGTTGAATCTGATCCGTTTTATGGCTATGAATCTGAAACTGTTGTGGCACATCTTACTAAGTTAAATGATATAGCTGCCCTGTTCACTAATAATGAGAGATCACGTTACCTCTATTTACTCAAAATATTTCCGTTCTCATTAAAGGGTGATGCTCAGATATGGTTTAATTCTCTTGATCCTGGTTGTGTGCGTAGTCCCCAGGATATGATTTATTACTTCTCTGCTAAATATTTCCCTGCTCATAAGAAACAAGCTGCTTTGAGGGAAATATAGAATTTCATGCAAATTAAAGAAGAGAGTCTCCCACAAGCTTGGGGGAGGCTTCTCAAGTTACTTAATGCTTTGCCTGATCATCCTCTTAAGAAACCTGAAATACTTGTTATCTTTTACAATGGACTAACCGATGCTTCCAGAGATTACCTGGATAGTTGTGCTGGCACTCTTTTCAGGGAAAGAACACCAGATGAAGCTGAAATTCTATTGAATAATATGTTGACAAATGAAAATAATTGGGCACCTCCTGAGCCAGCTCCTGAGCCATCTCCCGCTCCAATTAATGATCCTATTCCAAAACCAACTCCGAAGAAGAGAGGTGTTCTATTTCTCAGTCCCGAAGATATGCAAGAGGCAAAGAAATCTATGAAAGAAAAAAGGTATTAAAGCTGAAGATGTTAAGAATTTACCTCCTATTGAAGAAATACATGGTCTTAATATACCGCCTGTTGACGAAGTATATGATCTTAATCCTTTATTCATTGAAGAACCTCCCGATATGCCGACACAGGTAGTAAAGGTAAATTCTCTCTATAGATTTGATGAAGGTGATATCCCTCACTATAAGTCTGCTAGGCAATGCTTTGATGAGTTTGATAATTTTATTGTCAAACAAGAAAATTTCAATGCTTATTTTGGTAGGCAATTGAAATATGATTCTGATATAATTAAATACTTGGGTGCTTATATGGCTAATATTAGAGGTGAACTTAAACTTGTTAGCAAACATGCTTCTATGGTTACCACTCAAGTAGAACAAGTACTTAAAGCTCAAAAAGAATTGCTCCATGAAATGAATAGTAAGAAAAATGATTATGCTGTTAGAGTGGCTACTAGAACTGGTAGAATGACTCAGGAACCTTTGTATCCTGAAGGCCACCCTAAGAGAATCGAGCAAGATTCTCAAAGAAATAATATTGATGTCCCTAGTTCTTCTAAAAAGAAGAAGAACAAAAATGATAGAACTGTGCAAACTTCTAGTGAACCTATTACTGAACCACCTGATAATCCAAATGATATCTCTATGTCTGATGCTGAAACACAATCTGGTAATGAACATGAACCTAATGAAAATGTTAATGATGATGTTCATATTAATGCTCAACCTAGTAATGATAATGATGTAGAAATTGAACCTGCTGTTGATCTTGATAACCCACAATCAAAGAATCAATGTTATGATAAAAGAGACTTTGTTGCTAGGAAACATGGGAAACAAAGAGAACCTTTGGTTCAGAAACCCATGCCTTTTCCTCCGAAACCATCCAAGAAGAAGGATGATGAGGATTTTGAGCACTTTGCTGAAATGATTAGGCCTATCTTTTTGCATATGCAATTAACTGATGTGCTCAAAACAAACCCTTATGCTAAATATATGAAGGATATCATTACTAATAAAAGAAAGATACCAGAAGCTGAAATTTCCACCATGCTTGCTAATTATACTTTTAAGGGTGGAATACCAAAGAAACTTGGAGAACCTGGAGTACCTACTATACCTTGCTCCCTTAAAAGAAATTATATTAAAACTGCTTTATGTGATCTTGGAGACGGTGTTAGTGTTATGCCTCTCTCTTTATATCGTAGACTTGACTTGAATAAGTTGACACCTACTGAAATATCTTTGCAAATGGCTGATAAATCAACTACTATACCTGTCAGTATTTGTGAGGACGTGCCCATTGTGGTTGCAAATGTTACTATTTTAACGGACTTCGTTATTCTTGATATTCCCGAGGATGATAGTATGTCTATTATTCTTGGAAGACCTTTTCTTAATACTGCAAGGGCTTTTATTGATTGCAACAAAGGCAATGTCACTTTTCATGTTAATGGTAATGAGCATACGGTACACTTTTTGAGGAAACAACCTCAAGTTCATAGTATCAACTCCATTGGAAAAATTCCATCGATTATATTTGGAGGTTTTGAATTTCCTCTACCAACTGTCAAGAAGAAATACGATATACTTATTATAGGGGATGTGCATATCCCCGTTGAGGTAACTTAGTGTTATTCGAAATTTCTCCAGTTTCATGATTATCGGAATGAGTTTGTTAACAAGACCTGATCAACCTTGTTAGTGGATTCTTTTTGATGAGCATGAGATGGATGAAACTAGAAGCACAACCTTCTGTACCCTCTTTATATTTTCTGTTAATTAGTATAAGTAAAGTAAAAATAGTATTTCTCTTTCTGTTTCCTGTCTTATCTGTGCAATATAAAAATATCCCGAAAATAGAAGTCCTCAGAATGCCATGCCAATTTAATATGATTTTTTCGGGAATATTTGAGGATTTACTGTGCAAAAAATACCACAGGAGGAGCTGCCACCTGGCCACGAGGGTGGTGGGCGCCCCCCTATAGGGCGCGCCCCCCTGCCTCGTGGGCCCACGGTGTCCCTCCTCCACTTATCCCAGCACCCATCTTCTTCCTCTGCCTCACACAAACCCGAAAAACCAACTCAAGCGCGAGTTCCAGCCACTTTTACTGTGATTTTCGATCTCCTTGCTCAAAACACCTCTCGCAAAACTGCTTGGGGAGATTGTTCCTTGGTATGTGACTCCTCCATTGGTCCAATTAGTTTTTGTTCTAGTGCTTTATTCTTTGCAAACTTGTGCTGCATAGGTGATCATGTTCTCGAGCTTGCATGTCAAATTTATATGGTTCCAAGTAGTTCTAATGCGTGATATAGGTTCTAGGCACTTGTAGGAGTAGTTACTATCAATATTATTGAAGTTGGTTCACTTTTGTTTGAAGTTACTAAAAATTTCAGAATTTTTCAGAAAATGACGAGGAGATTATTGAGGGGCTCATTGAGCCAAAGCTCGAAGGAAAAGGCACAGAAGCCTAAGTATAATTTGCCGCGCACCGCGGAGATTCGGGCGTGTGAATGGCCTTCTGATGATTTCTTGAGAGCAGCCGATATCTATGAAGATTTTCATGAATTGGCTCACAATGCAGGCCTCACCGCTTTCCTCCACGACCAATGCGATCAGTATCTCTTACTCACAAATACCTTTGTGCAAAACTTTTATTTTCATCCTAGGAACTCACCACCTACGTTGGAATTTCATTTATATGATGAGCAGAAGGAGATGTCACTTTTTGATTTCTATCGTATTTGTTTAGTCCCTTTTGAGGGCAAGACAGAAGAACCACACCATGATGATGTGGAGGGATTTATTAATAATATCACTGTAGGAGAAACCAGGAAGGTTTCCGATGCACGAATCACTAGCCTACATTTTCCTGTTTTACGTTACTTTGCATTATTTGCTAGTCGTTGTTTAATTGGACGCGGAAACTGTGGAAACCTTAGTATCCCTGATATAATTATTCTACTCCAAGGTTTATACAGTGATAGCACTTTTAGTATGGGCGGTATTATTGCCAGACGGTTAAATATCAACCGTACTAAGGGCCCCATCTTTGGAGGCATTTATGCTACACGCCTAGCCGCACATTTTAACATACCTATTAGGCATGCTGAGAAGGAAGAAAAGGTGCTGCCCCGTGTTTATCTAGATCATAAAAGTATGGTAGCACATGATTTTATTGTTAAGAATAGGGCAGGGGAGCTTAAATATCAATTGTTCTTTAATAAACATCATCCCGAGACTATTACCTTGCCTGCTCCTTCTTTGTTTGATTTGACTGCAGGCACGTACCTTGTTCCATTGACGGCTATTCACGCCTACCGAAACCCTGCACCTACCGAGGAGCCAGAATAGGAACCACACGATGAGCCTCCATGACAATCTGTTTATTCTTGGGATCCAGAGATGACTGTCAGCCAGTGGCAGTCAGAGTCTTCATCTTCAACACAGTATGATCCCAACTATTCCTACTCATCACAGTACGACCCCAACAACTATTATTATGGATATCCGCCAGGCCAGCCGTGGCCATAGACCAACTTAGGCCAAAAGCTTAAGCTTGGGGGAGTACGTATTTCTCACCGACATTACATTTATGTTCACACGCACTCATTGCTAGATGTCGGTGCTCATACTTTTTCACTGTAATATCCATGCTAGTTTATTTTCTTTTTCCTATTTTCTTCTTGTTTGTTTGTAAAACCTTAATAAAACCAAAAAAATAAGTAGTAATTTACTTTCCTGTTGTAGTAGTAATTAAAAAGAGAACCCAAAAAAATATTTCCCGTTCTTCTTTTGCTTGTTGGGAGCTTTCCCGTGTAAATAGTTTTATTTTCTTTTCTTTTCTTTGGGGGTCAGTAGGAGAAGACCATAATTAAATTGTTGTAGTGGCTCTTATATGCTTTAATGTTGATTTAACCCAGAGCCCATACTGCCTTGTCTTCTCCTGTTTCTTGAATGCTCGTAGATTCCAGCTTAGTCCAATGCACATGCACTCTTATTATTATTCACACCGTTCGGTTGTGCAAGTGAAAGGCAATTATGATGATATATGATGGACTGACTGAGATGAGAAAAGCTGGTATGAACTCGACCTCTTTTGTTTTTGTAAATATGATGAGCCCGTCGTTCTTGATTCAGCTTATTATGAATAAACATGTTTGCAATGACAATTAGAGATCAGAGTTGCCTGTGCCATGCTTGATTAGCTATGAGTTATAATGATTTACCTTGTATGCCAACATGCTATTGAGATGATTATGATGTGGTATGATGGGATGGTATCCTCCTTTGAATGATTTAAGTGACTTGACTTGGCACATGTTCACGCATGTAGTTGAAACAAAATCAACATAGCCTTCATGATATTTATGTTCATGGTGGATTATATCCTACTCATGCTTGCATCCAATGTTTATTAATTTTAATGCATGTACATGGCTGTTGTCGCTCTCTAGTTGGTCGCTTCCCAGTCTTTTGCTAGCCTTCACTTGTACTAAGCGGGAATACTGCTTGTGCATCCAATCCCTTAAAACCCAAAGTTATTCCAGATGAGTCCACTATACCTTCCTATATGCGGTATCTACGTGCCGTTCCAAGTAAATTTGTATGTGCCAAACTCTAAACCTTCAATTAAACATTCTGTTTTGTATGCTCGAATAGCTCATGTATCAACAAAGGCTGTCCTTATCTTCCGTGTTAGGCGGGTTATTCTCAAGAGGAGTGGACTCCGCTCCTCACTCACGAGAAAATGGCTGGTCACCGGGATACCCAGTCCCATGCTTTATGCAAACTAAATCAAAATAATTGCAAAAAAAACTCCCCCTGGGACCTGATGTATGTTGGAGGCACTCGTTGTTTCGAGCAAGCCATGGATTGATGCTTGTTGGTGGAGGGGGAGTATAAAATTTACCATTTTGTTTGGGAACCGCCTATAATGTGTTTAGCATGGAGGATATTGCCATCTCTTAGTTGTTACGTTGACAATGAAAGTATACCACTCAAAATACAATTTATCTCTATTTCAAAACCGAGCTCTGGCACCTCTAAAAATCCCCGCTTCCCTCTGCGAAGGGCCTATCCATTTATTTTTATGTTGAGTCATCACCCTCTTATTAAAGAGCACTAGCTGGAGAGCACAGCTGTCATTTGCATTCATCACTATTAATCTATGTTGGATATGACTATGATTGGATCTCTTTTACCATGAATTACAATGTCTAGTCAGTCCTTGATCTTTAAAGGTGCTCTGCATTTATGTTTTGCGGTCTCAGAAAGGGCTAGCGAGATACCATCTTGTTATATCATATTATGATTGTTTTGAGAAAGTGTTGTCATCCGAGATTTATTATTATGACTTGCTAGTTGATTATGCTATTGATACGAGTAATTGTGAGACTTGAGGATTATTGCAAATGTGATTAATTATGATCTATGCTGAAAACTTGAATGCTGGCTTGACATGGTTACAACAACAAGAGCAAACAGAGTTTGTAAAAGTTTTTCTTTCTTTCTTTCAGTCTGTCAACTGAATTGCTTGAGGACAAGAAAGGGTTTAAGCTTGGGGGAGTTGATACGTCTCCGTCGTATCTACTTTTCCAAACACCTTTGCCCTTGTTTTGGACTCTATCTTGTATGATTTGAATGGAACTAACCCGGACTGACACTGTTTTCAGCAGAATTACCATGGTGTTGTTTTATGTGCAGAAAACAAATATTCTCGGAATGACCTGAAACTCCACGGGAGGTCTTAGAAAAAACAATAAAAAATTCTCGCCAAATATGAAGACCAGGGGGCCCACACCATTTCCACGAGGGTGGGGGCGCCCCCCCTAGGGCGCGCCCCCTACCTCGTGGGCCCCCTGTTGACCCTCCGATGCCAACTCCAACTCTATATATTTGCTTTCGGAGAGAAAAAACCAGAGGGAAGAAATCATCGCGTTTTACGATACGGAGCCGCCGCCAAGCCCTAAAACCTCTCGGGAGGGCTGATCTGGAGTCCGTTCGGGGCTCTGGAGAGGGGGATTCGTCGCCGTCGTCATCATCAACCATCCTCCATCACCAATTTCATGATGCTCACCGCCGTGCGTGAGTAATTCCATCATAGGCTTGCTAGACGGTGATGGGTTGGATGAGATTTATCATGTAATCAAGTTAGTTTTGTTAGGGTTTGATCCCTAGTATCCACTATGTTCTGAGATTGATGTTGCTATGACTTTGCTATGCTTAATGCTTGTCACTAGGGCTCGAGTGCCATGATTTCAGATCTGAGCCTATTATGTTTTCATGAATATATGTGAGTTCTTGATCCTATCTTGCAAGTCTATAGTCACCTACTATGTGTATTGATCCGGCAACCCCGAAGTGACAATAATCGGGACCACTCCCGGTGATGACCATAGTTTGAGGAGTTCATGTATTCACTATGTGCTAATGCTTTGTTCCAGTTCTCTATTAAAAGTAGGCCTTAATATCCCTTAGTTTCCAATAGGACCCCGCTGCCACGGGAGGGTAGGACAAAAGATGTCATGCAAGTTCTTTTCCATAAGCACGTATGACTATATACGGACTACATGCCTACATTACATTGACGAACTGGAGCTAATTTTGTGTCACCCTATGTTATGACTGTTACATGATGAACCACATCCGACATAATTATCCATCACTGATCCGGTGCCTACGAGTTTTCCATATACTGGTTTACGCTTATTTACTTTCCTGCTGCTACTGTTACAATCACTACAAAATACCAAAAACATTACTTTTGCTGTCTTTACTTTTGTTGTCGTTACCACCACTATCATATTACTGTGCTACTAAACACTTTGCTGCAGATACTAAGTTTCCAGGTGTGGTTGAATTGACAACTCAGCTGCTAATACTTGAGAATATTCTTTGGCTCCCCTTGTGTCGAATCAATAAATTTGGGTTAAATACTCTACCCTCGAAAACTGTTGCGATCCCCTATACTTGTGGGTTATCAACGTGGTCGTCAAAACCAAGCATGTCGAATCTCTAGTAGACGACTTGAGGCTCACATTCGACAACCTCCGAACATATGACATCAAGCTCAATCCGGAAAAATGCGTTTTTGGCGTACCAGCCGGAAAGCTCCTGGGATTCATTGTCTCCAGTAGAGGTATTGAAGCTAATCCGGCCAAAATCCGAGCATTGTCACAGTTGGCTACCCCAACATACCTCAAACATATACAAAAATTGACCGGATGCATGGCGGCTCTAAGCCGCTTTATCTCCCGCTTGGGAGAAAATGCATTACCCCTTTATCGCCTCCTCCCACGCACCAAACACTTTGAGTGGATGGATGCCGCCACGGCCGGACTCAACGAAATAAAAGCCATATTGGCAACAAACCCAGTCCTGGCCGTGCCAAACATTGGCGAACCAATGCTATTATACATTGCGGCAACTCATCAAGTAGTAAGCGCAGTGCTCGTCGTCGAGCGAGAAGTGGACGGACACAAATTCCCCATTCAAAAGCCGGTTTACTATGTGTCCACTGTCCTTACTCCATGCAAATCACGGTACCCGCATTATCAAAAGATAGCGTACGCGGTATTTATGGCATCCCGGAAGCTGCGACACTACTTTCAAGAGTGTTCGATAACGGTAGCCTCGGAAGTAGCACTTAACGATATTATAAACAACCGCGACGCGACGGGCCGGATTGCCAAATGGGCCATTGAGCTCCTCTCGTTCGACATAACTTACAAGCCACGGCGAGCTATTAAGTCGCAAGGTTTGGCTGACTTCATCGCCGAGTGGACGGAAGCCGAACTCCCTAAGGAGTATGGCACATATTCAAACTGGATCATGCACTTCAACGGCTCCAAAATGTTGGCTGGTCTGGGGGCTGGCGTCATTTTGACGTCCCCAACAGGAGATACCGTTCAGTACGTACTACAGATAATGTATACAGACTCCAACAACGCAGCCGAATATGAGGCCCTTCTACATGGTCTCCGGATGGCAGTATCCATGGGCATTCAACGCCTAGAGGTGCGCGGGGATTCGAACCTCGCGATATCCCAAATAAATGGAGACTTTGATGCCAAGGATCCGAAAATGGAAGCTTATCGCAATGCCGTCCTAAAAATGTCAGCTCGGTTCGAGGGGTTCAAATTTCACCATGTGGCTCAGGAAAACAATCAGGCGGCGGATATCCTCGCCCGCATCGGCGCAAAACGCGACGCGGTCCCTCCCAACATATTTTTGGAAAGGCTCTTCAAGCCATCCATAGTATGGGAAGGTGACACCGGTAACAACAGTCCGGACCCGGCCAAAATACCCGATACCGAACTCTCTGACACAATCGGAGGCTCCGCCACCGACATTCAGCCCATGAAATAATGGCCACTATTGCCCCGTGGACAGAACCATTCCTGGCCTACCTAACTAGACAGGAACTTCCGGAAGACCAAAATGAGGCACGCTGCATAGTGCGGCGATCCAAGGCCTACAAGGTCCATGAGGGAGAATTGTACAAGAAAAGCACTACCGGAGTCCTTCAAAGGTGCACCTCCGAAGAGGAAGGGCGGAACCTTTTGGCAGAAATTCACGCCGGACTCGGCGGTCATCATGCCGCAGCCCGGGCTCTTGTAAGCAAGGCCTTCCGTACAAGATTCTATTGGCCAACGGCCCGGGTAGATGCACAAGACTTGGTCCAACATTGCGCCGGTTGCCAGCTCTTTGCAAATCAAAGCCACATGCCACCCACCGCCCTCCAAACAATCCCCATTACATGGCCCTTCACGGTCTGGGGGCTTGACATGGTTGGACCCCTTAAAGGGGGAACCCACAAGAAAAAATACTTATTGGTCATGGTGGATAAATTCACCAAATGGATAGAGGCTAAACCGGTTAAAACAGCCGAATCCGGACCGGTGATAGATTTCATATCCGGGGTTGTACACCTTTACGGCGTCCCCCACAGCATCATCACTGATAACGGCACAAACTTCACGGCCGACGAGGCAAAACTCTGGTGCAGCAAAATGGGCATTAAGCTCGATTATGCTTCAGTCTATCACCCACAAACCAACGGTCAAGTCGAATGAGCAAACGGTCTTATAATGAGCGGCATTAACCCAGATTAGTGCATTCCTTAACGGAGTCTGACACGCACTGGGTAGAGGAGCTCGACTCCGTACACTGGGGGCTGCGGACCACGCTGAATCGTAGTACCGGATATACACCGTTTTTATGGTGTACGGCGCAGAGGCAGTCTTGCCCTGTGACATAATTCATGACTCACCTCGAGTGCGCATGTACGAAGAAAGAGAAGCCGAGCTCGATCGGCAGGACAGTCTGGACACCTTGGAGGAAGAGCGCGACGTAGCCAAAGACCGTTACGCATTTTACCAGCAATAGGCTCGCAGATACCAAAGCAGAGAAGTACGGGCCAAAACTTATAACGTTGGCGAACTAGTTCCACGACTGTCGGATAAGAAAAAGAACAAGCTCGAGCCCAAATGGGAAGGTCCCTTCATTATCAACCAAGTTCTGACCGGTGGAGCGTACCGACTGCGGGATGCATCGACTAGTCGACTCGAGCCGAACCCATGGAACGCAGCCAGGCTTCGAAGAATTTACGCCTAGCACCGGACTCTATGTTAGTCCCCTCCCTTTGTCCATTTTCTGCATATGCATCATCTGTCTTGTTTCCCTTTCTTTCTTTTTATTATTATTTCTCTAGGCCTTCAAGGGTCACCTTGTGTCAGGACCCCGATTCCAAGTCACATCGATCTAGCCGGTAACACCTCATATCACTTTGCGGCCTCACGCACGGTATTCCCACGAGTGTCGCCTTACCATGGCCCGGGACCGTTTGCGCCTTTTGGCTCACGTATATGATAGTGTCGCTAGCATCCATATGACAGAGAACCCGGGCCGACATGGCTAGTTGTGGACCCAAAGCGGCACAGACCTATGGGGACAGGCATACATGAATCACATCGAGCATGTCGGTCAACAGCGTGTGAATCCGGGCTGTAGCACTGGGCTAACAGGACTCTGGGGAACCCGGGCTGTAGCAGGCTAGGCAGGACTCCGGATGTCACCGCGTGACATTTCCCCGAAGGGACAGACATAGGAATGAAGTGAAACACATGCCGGCCAGTCAAGTGTCCTGAGCAGTAGTGCTGGGCTAGCAGGACTCCGCTGAACCGGGCTGTAGCGGACTACTATGGCTCATGGAAGCACTAGGCTACATTTCCCCATAAGAGAGGCTGCCAAGGATAAACAACTAGATTGTCGGATCCCACACATACCAAGCATTTCAATCATACACACAATATGCTCGATATGTGTAAATACAACATGGCATCACAACATAACTCTACAACTCAAGTATTTATTCATTAGGCTAGGTGTGTCGGCTAGAACATCAACCTTGTCGGGAACTACATCATAGATCTTGGAAAAGTTCCAACCATTATATCTGCCTGAGATTCAGATCTGGTTGGTAACAGGATATTTCAGACAGCATGTCTGGAAAAGAAAGTTTGCAACACAAACCGACGAGATGACGTTGCGAGATTCTCGGGGAATGAACTATGATAGTAAGCTCCAAAACATGAGCCGGTTCTGCTACAAGCGTGTGAACACGCTATCCTAGACAAGCATGGCCACCTGGTAGTCTTACAACGAAACACTACCGAGTTCAGGAGGGAACCATCAACGAGGATATCGAAGTCCTTGCATAAGTCTAGCTCCTAAGAAGAAACTTCTTCTCCTTGAACAAACCAATCAGTGGCTTGGTGTGCTAGGAACACATATGGAGTGGAGGTAATTAATCTACCAAACCATAGAATACTTCGCACGTATGCATGACTGATTTGGGATGATTCCAAGGAAAACATAACAAGCCTTTCTCAAATTCATGGCGGCAGCGTACACCCAATGCACGTGAACTTGGAGAAAGTCACTTCTTTCATCCAAGCATAAGCTTCATGAACGGAACACGAAGGCATTGCTTACAAAGTTTTCAACACTAGGTTGATGTTCAACATGAATCATGGGGGGACAAAATGTTGCTGATGGGCTCAACAACAACTCATCGGAATTTCCATATCACTGGACTTCCACCATCATGTGAACACGGTGATAGCATTTGTCAGACCAAAAGATGTAATGGTGTATTCTCGAGGGATCAACCACGAGTAAGACAACATTATGAACATCGTTGGTTCTGATTTGACTTGACGATAGCCCATACTCAAGTCAAAGTTTTGACAAGACAATAGATCCAACAACTGATCACGAGGATCAATTGGTGAAGATATCATCTCTCTTCAACACACACACACAAACACAAAGATATCCCTTCAGAAAGAACCAAATTCGGCAAAGCCTTTTATCTTCCAACTCCAAGTTGTTGTTTAGCTTAACCATCTAGCTCAGGGGTATCCAACACAGATTCTTGGAGAAGGGGTGCTTTATTGGAAAACCAACTTGATCACGAACTCAACATAACAGTCAGGTGACAACCAGGTAATACTTCGGAGAAGATCTTCGGAAAACCACGAACCACCGATATGCCACTAAGCTCGAGAACAATCTTGCTTTTCAGGGCAATACGATATGATCAAAAGAGCAAGGGTTTGGCAAAATCCTAACCCGTTGATCGAAGAGTGCACCAGGAAATAAGGACTAGGTAGCACGATCAACCTTAGGGTGAAGATTCAGTAATCAACACACTAAGAATGATATTAATGTCCATTAACTACCAAGCAAAGGGTTGCTAGGAGTATTGATTTCACACATCACGATTCACTTGTCGGTATTCCGGTTGCGACAACACGACACCAAGGAATGGATAATGATGGCGAGAAGTATCACTACGTCAAGAATTCATAAGTAAGGTGCAATTCTCATGACATTCCTAACATAAAGTGGATAATACTACAGGGTAGAACAAACCAATAGCTTGATTGCATTTGATCTGCGAAATACAACTGCTTTGACCCAATCCTAGAAATGTATGAGGTACTGGAGTTTGTTTCTCCTAGTCATTCTGAACTAGAATGGCTTGATAGACCACAAGAATAATAGGCATCGACAGCGAATGCACGCATACTCTTGACTATCAATTGATAGGCGGAGGTAAAAAATAACTAATGAGGGACAACTCAAAGAACATATGATTTTTTGAGTTGTGGATGCATGGATTAGTATGTCGATCCAAGTTCAAGAGGTTTCTTCCAGATAACCCATGCAGAAAGGTAGAAATGGTAGAATCACAATTATGAATGGAGAACTCCTCAAGAGTACTCTGATTGTGATATTTTGGTTCAAAGAACTTCTGCCTTAATGGTTCATGGTATTTCGAAGAAGGAAATACCACAGACCACGAGGACTGTCGCAAGGTTACTAATATCCTAAAGGACGAGCAAACACTATCAACAGGAGGTGACTAGAGTGAATCTCGGGTTCAAACCCAGGAATAGAGTACCTACTAACTAAATGGCATCACGGGATGCTTTCCAGAATGGTGGCCAGAATCATCACACCGGAACACAAAACATGGCTAGATTACTAGGTGACTCCCTAAAACACCTATTGTCATAGTAATAGCTCCAACATATATGTCGAGGCAACAGAGTACCTCAACGGAACGGTTAGTGTGGTCGAACTGGCCCAAAGGGACATCAGGAACGGAAAGAAGGGATTTGCAAATGCATCAGACTATTTAGAAACCTGGGATGACTCGGACAACATAATGGATGTAATTGATCAAATGATTAGAGACATCCTGCAAAATGGTGGCATAACCACTCAACATCACAATATCAAAGTTCTAAGGCTAGTTATGACATATGGAAGTAGTAGGAACTAAACTGAGGCTTGAACTCAACAATCCTAGGCAACTACGGTTTAGCAACACGTCATCCTGAGAGATAGAAGAGAAGCCTAGTTCTTAACCCCCGCAGAAAAGAAGAGGGTGACTTAGATCAGAAGGCATAGGGTATAAGAAGTAAAAAGAGCCTTACGTTCCCTTCCACAATCAATTCCCCTACATAAATAAAGCATTTCTACACACAACTTCGACCAGTTTGGCTTGGTAATCTTACAGGCAGTCAGGCTCTGATACCAATGCTATCAGGACCCCAATTCCAAGTCACATCGATCTAGTCGGTAACACCTCATATCACTTTGCGGCCTCACACACGGTATTCCCACGGGTGTCGCCTTACCATGGCCCGGGACCGTTTGCGCCTTTTGGCTCACGTATATGATAGTGTCGCTAGCATCCATATGACAGAGAACCTGGGCCGACATGGCTAGTCGTGGACCCAAAGCGGCACAGACCTATGGGGACAGGCATACATGAATCACATCGAGCATGTCGGTCAACAGCGTGTGAATCCGGGCTGTAGCACTGGGCTAACAAGACTCCGGGGAACCCGGGCTGTAGCAGGCTAGGCAGGACTTCGGATGTCACCGCGTGACATTTCCCCGAAGGGACAAACATAGGAACAAAGTGAAACACATGCCGGCCAGTCAAGTGTCCTGAGCAGTAGTGCTGGGCTAGCAGGACTCCGGTGAACCGGGCTGTAGCGGACTACTATGGCTCATGGAAGCACTAGGCTACATTTCCCCACAAGAGAGGCTGCCAAGGATAAACAACTAGATTGTCGGATCCCACACATACCAAGCATTTCAATCATACACACAATATGCTCGATATGTGTAAATACAACATGGCATCACAACATAACTCTACGACTCAAGTATTTATTCATTAGGCTCCGAGGACCAAGATATTACAAACATGGGTCTCATGACCCAACAATCATAGCATACAAATCAAAACACATGCGGAAGCTTAACATGTCTGAGTACAGACATCTACAAATGAAAAAGGCTAAGAAGCCTGACTATCTACCAGATCCTGCTGAGGGCACAAGGTCATAGCTGAGGTAGCAAGCTAAACGTTGAAGTCCACACGGAACTACTAGCGAGACTGACGTCTCTCTGCAAAACATAAATTAAGCAAACGTGAGTACAAATGTACCCAACAAGACTTACATCAGAACTAACTACATATGCATCGGTATCAACAAAGGGAGTGGTGGAGTTTAACTGCAACAAGCCAGCTTTGACTCAGTGGCTAACCTGAACTACGACTGCAAGCAACTCTTTTGAGGTGGCGCACACGAGTCCACATATTCACCATGTCAATACACCACTATGGATCCGCTTCCGTCTCCCTACGAGAAGGCCATCCATAGCACTCGCGCTTATCTTGCGAGTTTTAGAGTATCCACTTTCACTTGTCTATGAACTATGCAAGGGGTCCAAGTTTCCATATCTGAGGAATCCGGATATTCGAATAGATAATGATAACCCTACAGGGGTGTACTTCTTCACACACGCTCCCACCACTTACCGTCATTTACACGACATGTACTCGACAACCTTCAAGCGGAAGCCCAACGAGGGTGTCGGCCACGACCTACCTAAACACTCAAGTATCCAGTCTAGGTTTATCGCCTATCCAGGTCCCATCCACAGGGAGTCCGGCCGAGGTTTCCACATACGGCCCCGAACGATGTGAACAGGGTTCCCGAGACACCAAACGGGTGCCCGGTACACCGTGCCACGGTGTATCTATCGCATCATAGCCCACCCCTAGGGTCAGCGCTATGCACAGCCGCTAACACATAACCTACAAACACCAGAAACTAGTTGCAACTCCGGGACAGAGTACTAGGGTGATTAAGAAGCCGAGAGGGTCAATTAAGGATCCCAATGAGTGGCAGTAGCTGTTCATGGATCATAGACACAGAACTTAGTTCCTAAGAACGGTTTCAATGAGACAACCCACCATGTACTCCTACATGGCCTCTCACCGCTACCTTTACCAAATCATGTTCACACACTTAGCTCACACACAGTAGGACATGTTCACAACTTTCCAATTCATCCCCGATGAATCAGACCTGACACAACTCTAAGCAATAGCAGGCATGACAAACAAGCATGAATGAGTAGGCACATCAGGGCTCAAACAACTCCTACTCATGCTAGTGGGTTTCATCTATTTACTGTGGCAATGACAGGTCATGCAGAGGATAAGGGGTTCAACTACCGCAGCAAGTAACAGATGAATCGTTGTTGTCCTAATGCAGTAAAAGAGAGCAGGAGCGAGAGAGTGGGATTGTATCGGAATGAACAAGGGAATTTTGCTTGCCTGGCACTTCTGAAGATAATATAGTTCTTCATCGGTGTCATCGATCACGTCGTCGGAACCACGTCTATCGAGCGGGGACAATTACCGGCAAGGGAACATGAACAACATTCAATTAATGCAATGCGAATGAATGATATGACATATTAAGGTACTGAATTGACCTAATGCAATATCTAGCCAATTTAATTGAAGTGGAACTCAAACAAGATCAAATTCCAACTCCAAATGTTATTTCATAAGTTGCCCTAATCATAATTTGTCCTATTCAGTGAGGTTAACTTGTTCAAACATGCATGATCATGGCATAAACAGATTCTTCATATTTTTCTGATCATTTTTCATATATAATTTATTTCATTTGGAGTTATGGTTTAATTTCTATGAATTTTGGAAGTTTTGGGCATTTTCTAGAATTTCTTGAATTAATAAAAACACCAGAAAAGCTTTATTGCGTCAGCATGACAGCAACATGATGTCACCAGGTCAACCGGGGCTGTTCCAGGTCAAACCTGACATGTGGGGTCCACACGTTAGTGACACAGGGGCTAAACCCGGTCAAACCCAATGTTGACTGGGTTTGACCCTGCGGTAGGGCCCGCTGTTAGTGGCTGTTAGGGTGGTTAACTGGTTGGGTTAGCACTTAATGACGTCCACGTCATCAGTCGTCGGAGTTTCACTGGCGACGACCATTTTGCGCGGCAGAGATCGTCGGAACTCCGCTACAGCCCACAGTTTGAGGCGGGGTTTGCTCCTACGTGCTCCTGGGAGCGAGCTGTATCGACCAGTGGTGGTGGCCGGAGCTGCGGTGGCTAGGATCAACGGCGGCGACCGAAACAGCGGCGACCGGAGTTCAGACACGCACGGGTTCGGTGTTTCGATGCACGGCAGGACCAGCTGGTGGTCGGGGTCGTCTCCTAGGAGCAACACAAGCATGATGACGCGCCCAGGCGCAAGCTACGCCGTCTGTAGACACGCCGACGACATGGCCGGCGGGCGTGAGCTCTCGGCTCCGTCAAAAACCATGGCTAGATGAAGGGTTGGAGAGGGGAAACAAGGGGGAAACGACGGAGGCTCATAAAGGGGTCGAACGGAGTCGAGGTCGAGGTCGGGGAAGCCCTGGACGGCAAAAATCGATGAACGGCGTCCAGCGGGTGCCGAGGTTGAAGACAACCCGATGGTGGCGATGCAGGGCCTCTGGCGAAGCATGGGTCGGTGGGGAGGGCGAGGGCGTTGCGGGGGAGCTTCAGGACTCATCGGTAGGGCGAGGGGTGGTCGGTGGCTGCGGCGGCAGCGAGCGGCGGCGACGGCTCCGCTCGGCTTCGGGAGAGAGAGCGAGACAGAGGAGGGGGAAAGAACGAGAGAGAGTGAGAGAGCGTCAAGGGGGCCGCGTGGCGTCCTCAGGGCGATGGGGAGACAGGCAGGAAGGCAGGAGGTGGCCGGCGCGCGGCGAGCACACGCCCCTGCCTTCTGGCACGAGGTAGGGGGTGACTGGCGCTGGCCAGTCGGCTGAGCCGGCACAGTGCCAGGCCAGCAGTGGCCCAGGTAAGCTGAGGTAAACTTTCTTCTGTTTTTTATATTTCTCTTACTGTTTTCTATTTTTATTCTTCAGTTTTGATTTAGTTTCTAAACCAAATCATTTTTGTAGCTTCTGAAAATTATCATGTGGCCTGATACAGCATATTCAGAGCCACTCACAAGTTTTCAGAATTATTGGAGTTACAAAAGTATTTATAGGAATTTATATATCCAATTCAAATAAGTATTGACTTAATTCAAAGACACAAATAAATATTTCTGTGATTCCAAAAATATTGGTTTGAATTTTAGCTCTTGCCAATAATTCTATGGAATAACAGGAACGTTTTATTGGACTCATTTGAGAAGATTTTTTTAAAGTTGGTTATTTTTGAACTGATTTCTGAGGGTTTCAACAAACCTCAATTCAACTTTCAGAAATTAGACATGATGCATGGATGCTCTCTTATGCAACTATTGCAAACAATTCTAGGGCTGTGACACCTTGTGCCTCACTCGTACATTACAGATGCGCTAGCCGCACTCTTCGTACCTGGGGGCTTCTTTCACAGAAGCTTAAATTATTTACCTGGGCCTCACGCCCAACACGTGTTATACTTCTGCATGTACCTTTTTTCACCATTATATGCATCGATATGACTTAAGTTTTGGGCCAAGCTGGGTTGCCTGGCTCTTGTATTTATGCCCTACGTTCCCGTTAATTCGGCTAGGGCATAAGGGGAGCACCTCTGCGATTGTTACCGCTGGGTCAGCCGGATGTGTACCTCAGACTGGATGAAGCCGAAAGCTAGCGTTCTTAAGGGAATATTCGGTCGGTGAACAAAAGATGACTTTTATTTATTTTCCATATCTGCCCCCAGATTCTTTTTCTGCGCTTCTTATCGCAGTCCGGACATGCACTTTAGGGCATGCTTACCCAGGGAAAGGAACCCTTAACGGAACTATTCTCCCTGGAAGATGTTTCTTACTACCCATGTAATATAACATACCTAGTTGGGCACTTGTCTGATAAAGCACTAATGACCCCTACGCCTGGTCTCCACTCATGCCCCGGTTCTTACATAACCGAGAGGGTATTCAGATACACTCCGGACCGTCGGGTCCCGAGGTTGAAGCGAAAAGGTCCGCCACGACAAACGATCTATAATCCGGCTAGAATGCATTATACATGTCACTTTAAATTACATAGTCAATTTGACTGGTTGAATTCCTCTTCAATACCATCCAATAGGCTGTCTAGTCTACGGTCCTGTTGGGAATACTTTGCGGCCAATTCTACTTGGCCGTACACTAAGCTCACAGGGATCTCCTTCCCATCGGGCCCCACAGGTCCGACTTCGGCCATGTGGTTCGGGTCAGCCTTCATGTACCGTGTCTTCACCATTGCCCAGGCTTCCCTGGCGCCCTAACGGCAGGCCGATATCTTCCATAATCGAAAGTGCCGCCGCGCTCCCTTCAGCTTTTCTGCAAGCTCTCCAAGGCCTTCGGGTATGGAGACGGATGGCCACAAGGCCTGGGCGACGCCTTGGATCACCTGCCGAACTCGTTCGTACAGCTGTGAGAGCTCGAGAAGAAGGTCACCCGTTGAACTAGGCATTTCCTCGGCAGGACGACCTATTAGCATACCTACATACATAACTCTGTCAGCCAGCTTCCTCGCCGAACTCTTTTTCAAAGTTCGTTCAAGCACTTACTAAATATGCCGTGTCGAAGCCGCCGATTCTCCTTAACAGAGTCTGACAGTTGGGCACGAACATCTTTTAGTTCCACGCCCAGCTTGGTGTTGGCATCTAGGAGATCATTCTTCTCCTGCCTCACCCTCGTAAGCACGCTCTCACTAGCCTTCAGCTGGCGTAGGAGCTGTTGCTTATCTGGATTTACTCCTGCGTCATCTGCAATTTTATCGTCAGATCTGCATATACGCCGCATCCTATATGACACTTATCCAGCTCTGCACTCTTCCAGCTCCTGGGACAATTGAGTATTCTTTTCGGTAAGAACCTGCATAACAAATGATCCTTAAATCAGTTATTCTAACTGTTTCAAGTGTCAGGGGCTACTGATATATATAATCACCAAATTTTCTCACCCGTATATCTTTTACATACTGCTCCGTGGCTCTGGCTAGACCATTTTGAGTGGCACGGAGGTACGCATCTCCCGAGTTGAAGGCATCCAATGCCTCTTGGGAGAAACAAGCGTCACAAAGAACAGTCCAGCGACGCCTGTGGTTCATGGCACTTTCCACCTCGGAATTGGTGGCGGACAGTTTATCCACATCCTCTGTCGGAGGAGCGCCTGGCGCATGCCTCGTATTCGTTCCCGCCTCCGAATCCGGCCTTGGAGCCTGGCTGGTGGAGGCGCGATTAGTAGCCTCTACGGGTATAGTCCAGCGAGCGCTCTTTTTCCTGAAAAGAAGGCATGGGCGTTAATATGCCTCTGAGAATAATGTCTTGAAATAAAGGCGACGTGTCGTACCGCTGCGTCGGTGTCTCAATCCGGACTGTGGGTCTTTTCAGCCTTCCTGGCCTCGCGGCCCCTTGTTGGCTAGTCGCCGCAGGCTCGGCCTTCCGCCTCGAGGACCTCCCCTGCAAAACATGGCTGTTATACGGCAAACGAAAACACGCAAGGACGGATCCCTTTTCGAAGTGCTGGGACTTCGGTCTCAGTCACCTATGAGGCTGGAAGTGGCCCAAGGTAATCGGCCGTAATGGCCACCAAAGCGTTGTCATTACTCAATTGGTAAAATACCCCATCGATCAGCTCCACAGATATGTCTGGATCCTCCTGGGAGGCCGGGTCAAGGGACCGTCCAGGGTCCTTGTGGAGGGTGGTTGTTTATCTCCCTTACAGCCTGGCGCAGCTCCTGCGATGAAATCGCTAGACTGAATACTTAACTACGGGAATACGAAACGGATGGGCGAGAAAAAGTCTCCGCTTACCCAGCTTGGAGGATTGTACATAGAAAATCCGCCCTGCGGGTTGACACGAAGGAATTCCTCCTCTTCTCCCTTGTACAAAGTGGATAAGATCTTTATTAGATCAGCAACCGATCCCGGCCCTTTACGGCCGTGGCGGGTGGCGTCATCCTCCCCGTTGAAATCCCACATGGGGTGGCCTCTATATTGAAGCGGCTGCACCCTCCGCATAATACATATGGCCATGACCTCGATCATGGTCAATCTGGATCGAGCTAAAGAACTTATCCGGCTCATCTGGTAAAGAACGTCCCTGTCATCTTCCTCCAGGGACCTCCATGGACGCCAGCTCCGGCGCTTCTTCAAAGGGGCGTTGTCGAACTCAGGAAGGCCGATTCTATTAGGATCCGGGAGGGGGGCGTCTTCTATATAAAACCATTCTGAAGGCCAGTCTTCGGACGTCTTCTTTGGGGTTCCGGATAGGTATCTGGTCCCGGCAATACGCCACACTTTGGCTCCGCCTACTTGATATATTGACCCCTTCTGAGAACGGGGCACAAGGCAGAACAGCTTCTTCCACAGAGCGAAATGAGCCTCACAACCCAAAAACAACCCGCAAAGGGCTATGAATCCCGCGATATGCAGCATGGAGGCAGGCGTAAGGTTGTGCAAGTGGAGGCCGTAGAACTCCAGGAGCCCCCGTAGAAACGGATGAATTGGAAATCCAAGCCCTCTTACCAAATAAGGGATAAGGCATACCCGCTCTCCCTTGGAGGGATTGGGAAGTGATGAAGCTATGTACCTAGGGTAGGATCATGGACCTGTCCTAACTGACCTACCCAAGGACATCTCTAGAAGAAACCACCTTTCAATCGACTTGGAGGTGTTCCACTCGACAGGCCTGAATGCGCTCGACCAAGAAGCAATCACTCGACCAAGATCCAACCACTCGACGGCCAAGAGACCTGAAGTCACTCTGCACGCTAACAGTCGGTCATTAAGTAGCTTTTATGGTCATCATAACACTTTATTACTAGCGTTAACAGTAACGCCCTGCCTTAATGTACATTGAACCCTTTGTAACGTGGGCTGGCCGGGGTCCTGGCGCACTCTATATAAGCCACCCCCGTCCTCCGAGACAAGGGTTCGCACCTCTATAACCCATATTCATATAATCCAGTCGACCGCCTCCGGGGTCCGAGACGTAGGGCTATTACTTCCTCCGAGAAGGGCCTGAACTCGTAAACCTTGCGTGCTTACAACTTCTCCACAGCTAAGATCTTGCCTCTCTGTACTTACCCCCCTACACTACTGTCAACTTAGAACCACGACAGGTGGCGCCCACCATGGGGCGTTTGTTGGAGAAGTTGCGACTTTTTTCTGACCCGAATCATCATGGTTTTCGGCGGAGTTTTGGTGGAGGGCCGCGAGATCCGTCTCGGCGCGCTCACGTTCATCGTCGATGACTCTGCTTGGCTCCAGGAGGCTCCGCTCGACATGGACGCACTCCCTGCTCGCGGGGCAACGCACTTTAGCGCGTGCGTCCGTGGCGTTCTCCTGCGGCAACCGTCGACCCCCTATCGGTCGGCTCCTGTGTTGTCCTCACTCCACATTTCCCGCCGGCGCAAGCGTTCCGGTCGGTCGAGACTTCAGCGGTGGGTGAGGCACGCGGTGGCGCGTCAGTCGGCCACCCCCAGGTCGCGGCGATCGAGCCCGACGAATCCCTCTATGGCCTGTTCGACCTATCGACTGGCTCCGCAGAGACCGCATCCGAGTGTGACAGCAGCGATGCGGCGGCGGAGGTTCTGATGGTCGATGGACCGCCCAGTCCTCCCGGTTTTCCCCGTACCGACGGAGGCACGGGTGGAGGCGACCCGTCGCGTCTCCATGAGGAGTATCTTCCCGAGCCTCTCACATTGTTGCAGAGAGAAGAACTTCACCGCCGGAACATGGATGCACTACACACTCCTATCGTTGGAGAGACCCCCGAGGCTCGCGCCTTGGAGGACGCGCGCCTGGCAAACTTGGCCGAGCACACTCGACTGGAGAACCTCCAGCGAGCACTCGACGAGCATGCGTGACAACGGATTCTCGAATCCAATCGACGTCAGCTCTTCCCTCCCCCGCAGGTATATCGAACTCTGGTTCAGAATTTAGCAGCTACGGCCCGTATAGCAGAGTCGATTCAACCTTCCCAGTCGGAGGCTGGCAGAGGCTTGCTGCAGATCAGAGCGTTACACCGGGCAGCGGGAGATCAGAATTCCGCTGTTTCTCAGTCGCGGAACAGGATTCACAGCAGATCCGTTGCCGCGGACACAGTCCAGTCGGCTGATAGCCCGAGATCGCCCCCGAGGCGTGAGGGACGTGGAGACCGGCGTGACCAGTATGGGAACCATGAGCAGTGTGATCACCGAGTCGATCGTGATGGTCGACGTCGAGTACCCACGCCTCCCCCGAGGAGCAGGTCGTATGTGCCTTGCCAGCAGGATGACAAGCGCCCTCATAGTGGTGGGCGAAGGATTCCAGTCGACCCCAGAGGGCCAGGCTTTGACGCGAGATCCATTCTCGTCCAGGGTTTGGTCGACAGGAACAGGGCTCACCGAGAAGATCACGACAGAGATGCACCTACCAGTAGCAGAGTACATGTTTCGGGGCCAGAATGCTTTAGTAGAGCCATCAGGGCCGTTGTGATTCCTCCCAACTTCAGGTTGGCGACTGGAGTCAGTAAGTTCACTGGCGAGTGCAAGCCCGATACTTGGCTTGAAGATTACCGAGTGGCCATCCAGATCGGCGGCGGCAATGATGAAGTGGCCATGAAGCACCTGCCTCTCATGTTGGAGGGCTCGGCTAGAGCGTGGCTGAACCAGTTAGCACCTAGCAGCATTTACACTCTTGAGGATCTATCCCGAGTGTTCGTCACCACATTTGAAGGTACGTGCAAGCAGCCAGCAGGGCTGACGGAACTACGGTCTTGTGTACAGAAGCCAAATGAAACTTTGAGGGATTACATCCAGAGGTGGATCACGTTACATCACTCGGTGGAGAATGTGCCTGACCACCAAGCAGTTTGTGCCTTCAAGGAAGGCGTCAAGTACAGAGAACTGAATTTGAAATTCGGTCGAACTGGGGATATGTCCCTGAATCGGATGATGGAGATTGCCACCAAGTACGCTAATGGCAAAGATGAAGATCGCCTCAGGAGTGGCAAACTCAAGTCAGTCGCCCAAGAACCCGGGGGCAATTCCAATCGGAAACAGAAGCGGAAAGCCGAGCTAGCGGCTTCCGGAGAAGCCTTGGCTTTAACCCAAGGAAAGTTTAAAGGGAAACCTAAAGGGCCTTGGAACCCTAAAAAGGTTAAAGACCAGGACAGAAATGATGTGTTGGACTTGCCATGTCTCGTCCACACAAAGAAAGATGAAGAGGGTAATTTCATTTACCCGAAACATACCACTCGACAGTGTCGACTCTTGATCCAGCAGTTCCAGGGAAAACAGCCCAAAGGTAAGGAAAAGGAGTTGGACAAGGTCGAGGGCAAAGAGGACAGTGACGACGGATACCCTCAAGTCAATTCCACCTTGATGATTTTTGCTGATGTTGAGAGCAAAAGTCGACTGAAAGTCATAAACCGAGAGGTGAATATGGTTGCTCCGGCGACACCAAGTTATTTGAAATGGTCCCAGACTGCCATCACGTTCGACCAGTCCAATCACCCAACGCATATTGCCACCCCTGGGAGGCAAGCTCTGGTGGTCGACCCAGTGGTTGAAGGCACTCGACTGACCAAAGTCTTGATGGATGGTGGCAGTGGTTTGAACATATTGTATGCTGAGACATTGAAAGGGATGGGCATTCCGATGTCCAGACTCAGCGCCAGCAACATGAGTTTCCACGGAGTCATTCCTAGGAAGAAGGCTGAATCACTCGGCCAGATTGCTCTTGATGTGGTTTTTGGTGATTCCAAGAATTACCGCAAAGAAAGGTTGACATTTGAAGTTGTAGACTTCCAGAGTGCCTACCACGCTATTTTGGGCAGGTCGGCTTATGAACGCTTCATGGCCCGACCGTGTTATGTGTATCTTAAATTGAAGATGCCTGGCCCCAAAGGTGTGATCACTATTATGGGCAATCGGAAGAAAGCGAAAGAATGTTTTCAGAAAGGTTCGAAGATCACCGACGCTCAGATGGCAGTGGTGGAGTTGCGGGAATACCAGAAGACTGCAAACCCGAGTGATTTGTTGCGAGCCAAGAAGACCCCTACAGAGTCAGCTTTTCAGTCGACTGGCGATACAAAGACAGCTCATATCCACCCGACCGACCCCAGCGCTGCTCCAACTCATATCTCAACAACACTCGACTCCAAATAGGAAGAAGCGCTCATCCAGTTCCTCCGTGAAAACTGGGACATTTTCGCATGGAAGCCCTCTGACATGCCAGGTGTTCCCAGGGAGCTGGCTGAGCACTGCCTAAGAGTCGACTCAAAAATAAAACCTGTCAAGGAACATCTCCGACGGTCCGCCGTCCAGAAGAGAAAGGCCATTGGCGAAGAGGTAGCTCGGCTCTTAGCGTCAGAGTTCATCTGAGAAATCTACCACTCCGAGTGGCTCGCCAACGTTGTCATGGTCCCCAAGAAGGACAAGTCACTTCGCATGTGCATTGACTTTAAACATATTAATCGGGCCTGCCCGAAAGACCATTTTCCTCTCCCCTGCATCGACCAGATAGTCGACTCGACTGCAGGATGTGAGCGACTGTCTTTTTTAGACGCCTATTCCGGGTACCATCAGATCCGTCTGTATGGACCTGACGAGATCAAAACAGCTTTCATCACTCCATTCGGGTGCTTCTGTTATGTTACCATGCCATTCGGCCTCAAGAATGCCGGAGCCACATTCATGAGGATGATTCAGAAGTGTTTGCTCACCCAAATCATTCGGAATGTGGAGGCGTACATGGATGATATTGTGGTCAAGTCAAGGAAGGGCTCCGACCTGCTGACTGACCTTGCTGAAACCTTTGCCAACCTCAGAAGGTTTGATATCAAGCTTAATCCATCAAAATACACATTCTGGGTTCCTGGCGGAAAGTTACTTGGTTTTCTCGTTTTCGAACGGGGAATCGATGCCAATCCAGAAAAGGTTGGTACTATACTCCGAATGAAAAGTCCTGTGCGAGTGCACGATGTTCAAAAGCTTACTGGTTGCTTGGCCGCCCTAATTCGATTCATATCTCGTCTCGGTGAAAAGGCATTACCTCTTTACCGATTAGTGACGAAGTCTGACAAGTTTGAGTGGACTCCTGAAGCTGATGCAGCGTTCGCAGAACTCAAAGCTCTGCTCTCCACCCAGCCGGTGCTTGCTGCCCCAATCAGCAAGGAGCCTTTGCTGCTTTACATTGCAGCCACAGGACAAGTCGTCAGTATGGTACTCACGGTCAAGCGGGAAGAAGAAGGGAAAACCTTCAAAGTTCAGTGTGCAGTGTATTATATTTCTGAAGTCTTGACCCCATCGAAGCAAAGATATCCTCATTATCAGAAGCTCGTATATGGGATTTATATGACCACAAAGAAAGTTGCCCACTACTTCTCTGATCATTCCATTACAGTCGTCAGTGATGCTCCGTTGTCAGAGATCTTGCATAACAGGGATGCAACTGGTCGAGTGGCAAAATGGGCGATTGAACTCCTTCCTCTAGATATCAAGTTTGAGGCAAAGAAAGCTATCATGTCCCAGGCAATCGCGGATTTCTTCGCCGAGTGGATTGAACAGCAACTGCCAACTCAGGTCCACTCAGAGCATTGGACCATGTTCTTTGACGGTTCCAAGATGATAAATGGTTCCAGAGCCGGAGTGGTGTTGGTCTCTCCCAGAGGAGATAAACTCAGATATGTTCTTCAAATCCACTTTGATTCCTCTAACAACGAGGCAGAATACGAAGCACTTTTATATGGGTTGCGCATGGCCATTTCACTCGGCGTCCGTCGCCTCATGGTCTATGGCGACTCAGATTTGGTGATCAATCAAGTAATGAAGGAATGGGATGTCAAAAGTCCAGCCATGACTGGTTATTGCAATGTAGTGAGAAAACTGGAGAAGAAATTCGAGGGGTTAGAGCTTCATCACATACCCCGACTGAAAAATCAAGCAGCTGATGATCTGGCAAAAATAGGTTCCAAAAGAGAAGCCATTCCCAGCAATTTGTTTCTGGAACACATCCACACACCATCAGTCCAGAAGGATCCCTTCACTGAAGAGGCCCCGCAGCCAAAAAGTGCCACGGATCCGACTGAAGTCGAAGTACCAGCTGTGGTCGACTTGATCATGGAAGTCATGGTTATCACTCCCGTCTGGACAGAACCGTACATCGCATACATCCTAAGGAAAGAACTCCCAGAAGACGAAAAAGAAGCTCAACAGATCATCCGTCGATCCAAGGCCTTTACAGTCATAAAGGGACAGTTATATAGAGAAAGCGCGACTGGGGTCGGCCAGAAGTGTATTACACCAGAAGAAGGTCAGATGATCCTTAATGATATCCACTCGGGGACCTGTGGCCATCATGCGTCCTCTCGGACCATTGTGGCTAAAGCATACCAAGCGGGGTTCTACTAGCCAAGAGCCAATGAGATGGCCAAAGAGATAGTCGACAAATGTGAAGGATGTCAGTATTACTCCAACATGCCACACAAGCCCGCGTCGGCCCTGAAAACCATTCCACTCGTCTGGGCCTTCGCTATTTGGGGGTTGGACATGGTTGAACAACTGAGAACAGGCAGGAGCGGCTTCACTCATGTGCTGGTAGCAGTCGACAAGTTCACCAAATGGATTGAGGCCAAGCCTATCGAGAATCTTGATGCTTGCACCGCTATTAGTTTCATAAGAGAGTTGATATTCAGATATGGAGTTCCGCACAGCATCATCACCGACAACGGGTCAAACTTCAATTCCGACAAATTCAGGGCCTTTTGCGCCTCTCAGGGCACTCGGGTCGACTATGCTTCGGTCGCTCACCCTCAGTCGAATGGGCAAGCAGAAAGGGCAAACGGCCTAATTCTCAAAGGACTGAAACCCCGATTGATGCGCGATCTCAAGCACACAGCAGGTGCATGGGTCGACGAGCTTCCATCAGTCCTTTGAGGATTGAGGACAACCCCGAATCGATCGACCGGAAGAACCCCATTCTTTCTGGTCTATGGAGCCGAGGCAGTCTTACCGAGTGACCTGCTTCACAACGCTCCCAGAGTCGAGCTCTACTCAGAAGATGAAGCAGAACAAGCCCGGCAGGACGCAGTTGACCTCCTAGAAGAAGAAAGAGAAATGGCCTTGATTCAATCGACCATCTATCAGCAAGACTTGCGTCGATTCCATGCCAGAAACGTGAAGAGCCGATCCTTCCAAGAAGGAGACTTAGTCCTCTGAGTGCATCAGCAGAAACCACACAAGCTCACTCCTACTTGGGAAGGCCCCTTCATAGTCACCAGAGTCCTCCACAATGGAGCATACCACCCCTACAATGTCGATCGCCAGATTGATGAGCCACGAGCCTGGAATGCGGAGCTACTCCGCCCCTTTTATACTTAAATTCTCACTCGGATGAGATGTAATAAGAAAAACTCCTGAAGTTTATTTATCAAAGACAAGAGCGTTATAATTTTCCCAGTGATTATTATTGTTGTTTTTTTGTTTGCATAAGAAATCCCCGAGTGGGTGACTTAGCTGCGAATCTGTTTTGCCTAAGTTTGAAAAAAATCCTACCGAGTGGAGAGCAATCCTCCCACTCGGGGGCTTAGCTGTAGTCCAGCACTCGCCTAAGTTCTCTCACTTAGAGACTTAGCTGCAGTCCGGCACTCGCCTAAGTTTGAAAAAATCCTA